>NC_059224.1:4330434-4630434 GCF_020615455.1 Coregonus clupeaformis | reverse complement strand
CACAGGTGGGGTTGTACACCAGCTGGTTACAGGGGGTCAGGTACCTACATGTTAGCCATCCTCGGTCAATGCCATAGAAATAGAATGTAGTTCTATGTTCAATACACGCCCACTGACATGGAAGGGACTAGCCTCCACAACACTCACACTTCGGAGGAAAAGGACCACCCTGTTATAAATGTACAGAATGACGGCATGCATTGACTTGAGTGTTCTGGTGAAACCGTAAACTTTACATCTATGTCCTCACCCAATCAGATGGAATGTTCAATACAGTTCACATAAGTAAACCATGACACTTTACTAATATATATATATTTGCTTCTTTAAGTATTCAAAAGATAACTGTCCGATTCAACAATGTCAACACACTAGTGAACTGATGTGATTGCGGTTAGCAGCAAAGTTCTGACTTTAAAAGTTTAAACCACTCAGTTCTATACAGGGATACATCTGGGACACATCCCCAATACTGAAAACGACATAAAACATCACCGGTGTACACAAAAAAAACTAAACAATTTTTTTTTGGGGGGGGAACAAGACAACATCAATAAATAGGATGACGGTAACGGGAATGACAGCATGTCACTCAAACAGCAGGTCCTCGTCGGTTTCCTCCATCAGCATGTTGGACGGCTCAGTGATGGGGCCCAGCTTGGCCAGACGGGCGGCGATCTCCTTCTCAGTCCTCTCCCTCATCTGTTTCTTCTTCTCCTGGATCTTCTTCAGCCTGAGGAGGTGGAGTTAGTTAGAGGACTCAACTTGGATAGAACCCGTTTCAGCATGGACACTGAGGGCTTCCACCATTTAAAAGGAGTCAACTAGGTGGGGATTCCGATTGGTTGGGAGAGATCAGCCAATGATCAGAGCATTGCCTTCTTTAAATAATGTGCTATGGTTTGTAATATGGCTTTAAACTACTATGTCACCGCCATCTAGTGGCTACAATAAATTACTACATTAGGTTCAGGACTCCAGCACTGCAGGTGGCAGTAAATCACCAATATAGCTTGACACTTTTTTCAAACACAAAAGGAGAAAATTGACCACTTTAAAACGGAGATAGCCTCAATTGCACTGCCCATACGGTCACAGATGCCAAAATGGCACAGATACAAAGATGAGACCTCTTTCCATCTCTATGGACACACCATAGAAACGGAATTAGAACCCTTTGTATCTCTATGAGATACAGACAGTGATACTCAGGTAAGATGGGGGTTGAGACAAGGATATGGAGTTGAGGATGAGGAGTTTGAGGGGCAAAAAAAATTGAAAGGGAGATGGACAGAGGTGAGGAGAGGGGGGGTCTGGAATTGTAATTTACCTGTAGAACTCCTCTCGTTCCCTCTCATCCAGCTCTGTGATGATGTAGCTGAGGGTACGCTCAATGCGGGGGATGATTACTGTGGACAGTTCAAATCACATTTCAATAATCTCGCTCTCTTCCTACAGCCATTATTGATACATGGTGCAGGCTTTGTTATTGTGCCAAAGCAGGGCGGACTCACCATGCTCGATGGCATTCACACGGCGGTTGGTGATCTTGATGGCTTGATCCAGTGTGACAAAGGAAGTCTGTCGATCAAACAGTGAGACCATGACACTTTGTTGTTTAGTCAGACAAACATTGCATGTTTTACCACAGTCTTGCAACAGACCCACTCCCTGGGGTGATGGTATTTAGGGCACGCAACAGAAAACGTTTTAAAAACGTTTTTTTTTGCAATGGGAAAATGAAAATAAGCTTTTCTTATTGGCCAGGGCCTAGTAATCCCTTCCTGTTTCATTCCATTTTATTCCATCTGGCACCTAATGAACATTACCCAGATGTAACGGTAACACCTTGGTGACAGAGAGCGCCCCCTACCTGTAAGGAGGCCAACTCCACTAGCAGCTCCACTGCTTTAGCATAGTTCCTCTTCAGCCTGGAGAGCTGCTCTCCTCCCCTGGCCAGACCAGTCAGCTCATAACCTAACAAGGAGAGGATGGAAGGAAGCAAATAACACAGTGAGCAGTGACACAAACACACGACATGTTCAATAGCAGGGCATAGATGAAGCTTCCTTTAACCTGTTAAAAAAATAGTAAAATAAATAGTAATTTGCCCCATAAATGCAGCAATGCCAAAACTTGAGATGATATAATATGATAATAAATTGCCATTTAGATGTTTTTACTCAAAAAGACTCACAGTCATGCGTTCATACAAGTGCCATGCTCTACCAACTGAGCAATACAGGACCAGATCAAATATGACTTACTGTCCCCTCCTTCTTGGTAGAGCTCAAACACAGGTAAAGTGACACCTGTGAGGGAGAGGAGAATCACACAGGTCAGACATTTAGGAGAGACATGCTGTTGTTCTAAAAAGAGAAAGAGATATTATAATAATATGCCATTTAGCAGACACTTTTATCCAAAGCGACTTACAGTCATGTGTGCATACATTTTTACGTATGGGTGGTCCCGGGGATCGAACCCACTACCATGGCGTTACAAGCGCCGTGCTCTACCAGCTGAGATCAGAGGTTCTAACCTGTGTGTGTGTGTTAGGGGTGTGAACGTTTAAACTAAATTGGGATCCTTAACATTAAGAAAAATCCCTAACCGAAAAACCGTTTTTAAAAAATAAAATAAAATGAAAATCACAGTGCAGATATCACAAAATATTATTTTCTGTGTTATAGCCTAACTAGACGATAGGCTATAAAGGGCCTGGGCAAAGCTGTGTAATTTAAAGGTAGACTCAGCGATATGAAGTAGATGCAGAAAGAAAACAGCATAATGGGTCAATTTCCGCAAACAACTAAGAGCGTTGAAGTGCGAGGCTCAACTTCTCTGCTGTTTTGGTGCCCTGCCTACCATGCTGTGAACAGCCTGAAGCGCACCCATGCAGCACATTCACAGATACTGTGTGTGACTGTGGGAATGAAGTGTTGCATCAGACTCATCTCAATGTCCTAGCCTCTTCATTGATGATAGGCTCTGCCTTACTGAAGTTGTGAGACATTGCAAGTCAAGAAATTGTGAGATGCAGCATTCCATTGCGAGATACAGCTTTTGATTGCCGATAGATAGGTCTGGTGCACGGTTCCGACTGTCTGCCTAGTGGCTGTCCTGCGTATAATAAGCCCCTCCCCTCTCTCTGTTCCTCCCTCGCTAGCTCGCTATGAAAGATGTGAGTGTTCTCGGAAGTACGGCAACTACTCAGTCTCCTCTGTTCCAAAAATACTGAATCTTAGGAGTGGATTCCTAGCGGCCAAACAGAAATCTTGACACTCAGAAATGGGAGTGAACGTGCAAGGAGTCAAGGAATCCATTCTTTTGGAGTCGACTCTCCTCCACTACGTTGTCAACAGATGGAAAAATGGCAGAGAAAGACAAGCGACAGCAGATAAGTCCTGTATGACAATACTTTGAGAAGTTAAATGAGAAAGAAATGCACAACTTTGCGACGTGGAATTGAGATGCAGTAATGTAGTCCAGGTGCAATGCTGAACCATCTGACTTTGAAAGGGCCGCACCGTGATACCCAAACCGCTGCTGTTTATTTTCTTTATCACATCCCTAGTGTCTGTGTGTGTGTGTGTGTGGTGGTGTGTGTGGCAAAGTCCAGAGCTGCTAACCTGCCACGTTGTCCTTCTTTGCACGAACCTTCACCTTGGCCTTGTTAACATTCTGGATGACAGTGGTGCTGTGGGAACATTAGGAGAATGTTATGAGAGAACATTGACTAAACATTAGCAAAACACTGACAAACGGCTAAATGAAGGCATCCAATGCACATCCTCTCACCTGAAGTCGCCAGCAGCGAATTTCGCCTCAGCTAAAGAGAAGGCCGCCTCCCTCATCACTTCCCCCATCAAGGTCTTCGTCTAGAGATCGGGAGAGGAAACAAGAGGACCGAAGTCAATGTGTCATGCCCTGATGACATTAGGATCTGTTATACAAAAAAATACATTTTAGTCATTTTAGCAGATGCTCTTATCCAGAGCGACTTAACAGTTAGTGAGTGCATACATTTTCATACTGGCCCCCCGTGGGAAACGAACCCACAACCCTGGCGTTGCAAGCGCCATGCTCTACCAACTGAGCTACAACTTACTTACAGTATATTACTAAACAAGGAATTAGACAATGTTTTAAACATAGAAATAGAACTACAAGAACAGATATTCCCATTCAAATCAATGGTCGGTGATGGGTGGGCCGGCAGCCATATTGAGTTTACCCTAGCCCTTGATCATGTCTCCCAGTTCCATTTCACATAAGAGTCATTGGACGAAGGCGTCTTCTGCACGGAAGAGTTTTGTTAAGAGCCTCGACGGTCGTTCTGAACATGAACGCGCATCGCTTGCGGTTAAATTGATACACACCTTTATAGGGTTAGTGTTCCCACATGGCCATATCTCCATGTTACAGCACGTGTTTACAGAAGACAGAGGGACCACCTGTAATCATTAGCTATCTAGCTCCGAACACCTGTGCGTAATGGAAGAAGGCCGCCAGAAACGTGTTGTCACCTGAAAAATACTGTCAGCTGCAACTGTGTTAAAACCGTTTAAAAAATGTGTACAGTACATGTATATTTTGCATTTGTGAAATAATTTTGATGTGAAGGGCTTTATATTTCTAGAACTGTATCGCAATTGAGACCCAATTCACGTTTAGATGGAGTATTTGGCTGTCAGAGTCAGCGTACCTCTGAAAATAACATAAGGTAATCAAACCTTAAGGAGTAACGGCAGGCTCCTTAAGAGTACATCTTAACGTTACACATTAGAGCAACATCAAATGTCCGGTCCAAAAGGTCTGACAGGCTTTTTCCCACTCAAAATATTTTTGTTTCTATAGTTTTAACCCCCCTTGAATTACCTCAATGATCTTGCGGAGGATCTGACGGAAGCGCATGGAGAGAGCATCAGCCTTCTTCTTCAGCAGGTTCCTGCCAGTCTGGGCCCCCTTCAGACGGGCCTTCATGATGGTCTGAGCCCTTCACAGGTGTCAGATAGAGGAAACATGAAAATTCTGATTTGAATCATAGTAAGTAGGCCAAAGTAGTTTGACATGGGATAATCTGTGGAAAATATGTTTTGGGGAAAGTGCAGTAGTCCCATAGACTATATGTAAGGCACATAAAAAGCTCTCAGTGCGGTTTGGAAATGATGGCCAGTCATCACGACAGGGGGACATGTCCTATTTTAGATGTTCATCATAAAAATGGCAAAGGATTACAATGATTGACAATGCAAAACTCCCCAAAATAACCAATACCTTTGCAAATTGATGCAAAAACAAATGCAAAGTTTTCGTTTTTCATAATTAATTAAAGGCCTCACAATTGGCTGCACTCAACTATCTAGCTAACAACTAGTTAGCTAACAACTAGTTAGCTAACAACTAGTTAACAACTGGCTTAGAGTATTGATCTGTCATTGTGCCCATTTCATTATTTGAATGCATGATTTCAAATTGGGCTCTGCCTAACAACTAGCTAGACCAGGGACGGGCAACTTTGATATGAGTGGGGGCCACAAAATTCTGAACTCATCATGTGGGGTTATCCGAGTGAGACTGACTAACAAAATCAAATGGGGGGCCCCTTGGACGGTAATTCGACCTACTAAACCATATACAGGAGATAGCCCTATTTGGTAAAAGACCAAGTCCATATTATGGCAAGAACAGCTCAAATAAGCAAAGAGAAACAACAGTCCATCATTACTTTAAGACATGAAGGTCAGTCAATACGGAACATTTCAAGAACTTTGAAAGTTTCTACAAGTGCAGTCGCAAAAACCATCAAGCGCTATGATGAAACTGGCTCTCATGAGGACCACCATAGGAATGGAAGACCCAGAGTTACCTCTGCTGCAGAGGAGAAGTTCATTAGTTACCAGCCTCAGAAATTGCAGCCCAAATAAATGCTTCACAGAGTTCAAGTAACAGACATCTCAACATCAACTGTTCAGAGGGGACTGTGTGAATCAGGCCTTCAAGTTCTTGAAATGTTCCGTATTGACCGACCTTCATGTCTTAAAGTAATGATGGACTGTCATTTCTCTTTGCTTATTTGAGCTGTTCTTGGCATAATATGGACTTGGTCTTTTACCAAATAGGGCTATCTTCTGTATACCCCCCCTACCTTGTCACAACACAACAGATTGTCTCAAACGCATTAACCTCTACGGGATCGGTGTCCCGTATACGGGACGGTTGAGCTAACGTGCGCTAATGTGATTAGCATGACTGCTGTAAGTAACAGTAAACTTTCCAGGACATAGACATGTCTTATATGGGCAGAAAGCTTAAATTATTGTTAATCTAACTGCACTGTCCAATTTACAGTAGCTATTACAGTGAAGAAATACCATGCTCTTGTTTGAGGAGAGTGCACAACAACAAAAAAACGTATCACGTCAACTGGTTTGATACATTCAACTCTGAAGGTAAATAATGTCCTTATCTTCAATAATCTTGCTCTGATTTGTCATCCTGAGGGTCTCAGAGTTAAAATGTAGCATAGTTTTGTTTGATAAAATAAAATGTTTATATTCAAATGTAGGAACTGGGTTCTACAGTTTGAACCCTTGCTGTCTCTGGCTCCACACCCACCCCGCCCGGCCATCTAGATGTGTGAAAGTTAGTGTATAAGCTAATGATCCATCATGTATGACATTCCTGGGAGTGTGTAAACTTACATTTTGTATTACCATATCATTTTTGTATGTTCTCTATAGTTATGTACATGAAAATGTATCCGTTGACAAATTCGGCACATTTGGGCAGACTTGATACAAAATAGTCCAGTATTGCAATGCTTGAATGGATCAATCTGAAACTTTGCACACACACTGCTGCCATCTCGTGGCCAAAATCTAAATTGCGCCTAAACTGCAATATTATATTGTGGCCTTTCTCTTGCATTTCAAAGATGATGAAATAAATAAATACATATTACTAGTTTTTTGGTTTGTATTATCTTTTACCAGATCTAATGTGTTATACTCTCCTACATTAATTTCACATTTCCACAAACTTCAAAGTGTTTCCTTTTAAATGGTATCAATAATATGCATATCTTTGATTCAGGTCCTGAGCTACAGGCAGTTAGATTTGGGTGTCATTTTAGGCGACAATTGAAAAAAAGGATCCGATACTTAAGAGGTTTTAAGAAGGAAAGAAATTCCACAAATTAACTTTTAAGAAGGCAAACCTGTTAATTGAAATGCATTCCAGGTGACTACCTCATGAAGCTGGTTGAGAGAATGCCAAGAGTGTGCAAAGATGTCATCAACGCAAAAGGTGGCTATTTGAAGAATCTCAAATATAAAATATATATTGATTTGTTTAACACTTTTTTGGTTACTACATGATTCCATATGTGTTATTTCATAGTTTTAAAGTCTTCACTATTATTCTACAATGTAGTGTATGTATGTATGTATGTATGTATGTATGTATGGATGGATGGATGTACGTACAGTGGGGAAAAAAAGTATTTAGTCAGCCACCAATTGTGCAAGTTCTCCCACTTAAAAAGATGAGAGAGGCCTGTGATTTTCATCATAGGTACACGTCAACTATGACAGACAAAACGAGATTTTTTTTCTCCAGAAAATCACATTGTAGGATTTTTAATGAATTTATTTGCAAATTATGGTGGAAAATAAGTATTTGGTCAATAACAAAAGTTTCTCAATACTTTGTTATATACCCTTTGTTGGCAATGACACAGGTCAAACGTTTTCTGTAAGTCTTCACAAGGTTTTCACACACTGTTGCTGGTATTTTGGCCCATTCCTCCATGCAGATCTCCTCTAGAGCAGTGATGTTTTGGGGCTGTCGCTGGGCAACACGGACTTTCAACTCCCTCCAAAGATTTTCTATGGGGTTGAGATCTGGAGACTGGCTAGGCCACTCCAGGACCTTGAAATGCTTCTTACGAAGCCACTCCTTCGTTGCCCGGGCGGTGTGTTTGGGATCATTGTCATGCTGAAAGACCCAGCCACGTTTCATCTTCAATGCCCTTGCTGATGGAAGGAGGTTTTCACTCAAAATCTCACGATACATGGCCCCATTCATTCTTTCCTTTACACGGATCAGTCGTCCTGGTCCCTTTGCAGAAAAAACAGCCCCAAAGCATGATGTTTCCACCCCCATGCTTCACAGTAGGTATGGTGTTCTTTGGATGCAACTCAGAATTCTTTGTCCTCCAAACACGACGAGTTGAGTTTTTACCAAAAAGTTCTATTTTGGTTTCATCTGACCATATGACATTCTCCCAATCCTCTTCTGGATCATCCAAATGCACTCTAGCAAACTTCAGACGGGCCTGGACATGTACTGGCTTAAGCAGGGGGACACGTCTTGCACTGCAGGATTTGAGTCCCTGGCGGCGTAGTGTGTTACTGATGGTAGGCTTTGTTACTTTGGTCCCAGCTCTCTGCAGGTCATTCACTAGGTCCCCCCGGGTGGGTCTGGGATTTTTGCTCACCGTTCTTGTGATCATTTTGACCCCACGGGGTGAGATCTTGTGTGGAGCCCCAGATCGAGGGAGATTATCAGTGGTCTTGTATGTCTTCCATTTCCTAATAATTGCTCCCACAGTTGATTTCTTCAAACCAAGCTGCTTACCTATTGCAGATTCAGTCTTCCCATCCTGGTGCAGGTGTACAATTTTGTTTCTGGTGTCCTTTGACAGCTCTTTAGTCTTGGCCATAGTGGAGTTTGGAGTGTGACTGTTTGAGGTTGTGGACAGGTGTCTTTTATACTGATAACAAGTTCAAACAGGTGCCATTAATACAGGTAACGAGTGGAGGACAGAGGAGCCTCTTAAAGAAGAAGTTACAGGTCTGTAAGAGCCAGAAATCTTGCTTGTTTGTAGGTGACCAAATACTTATTTTCCACCATAATTTGCAAATAAATTCATAAAAAATCCTACAATGTGATTTTCTGGATTATTTTTCCTCAATTTGTCTGTCATAGTTAACGTGTACCTATGATGAAAATTACAGGCCTCTCATCTTTTTAAGTGGGAGAACTTGCACAATTGGTGGCTGACTAAATACTTTTTTCCCCCCACTGTATATATATATATATATATATACACACACACACAGTTGAGGTCGGAAGTTTACATACACCTTAGCCAAATACATTTAAACTCAGTTTTTTCACAATTCCTGAAATGTTATAGTAAAATATTCCCTGTCTTAGGTCAGTTAGGATCACCACTTTATTTAAAGAATGTGAAATGTCAGAATAATAGTAGAGAGAATGATTTATTTCAGCTTTTATTTATTTCATCACATTCCCAGTGGGTCAGAAGTTTACATACACTCAATTAGTATTTGGTAGCATTGCCTTTAAATTGTTTAACTTGGGTCAAACATTTCAGGTAGCCTTCCACAAGCTTCCCACAATACGTTGGGTGAATTTTGGCCCATTCCTCCTGACAGAGATGGTGTAACTGAGTAAGGTTTGTAGGCCTCTTTGCTCGCACACGCTTTTTCAGTTCTGCCCACACATTTTCTATAGGATTGAGGTCAGGGCTTTGTGATGGCCACTCCAATACCTTGACTTTGTTGTCCTTAAGCCATTTTGCCACAACTTTGGAAGTATGTTATCATTGTCCATTTGGAAGACCATTTGTGACCAAGCTTTAACTTCCTGACTGATGTCTTGAGATGTTGCTTCAATATATCCACATAATTTTCCTTCCTCATGATGCCATCTATTTTGTGAAGTGCACCAGTTTTTTTTCCTGAGTTCTTGGCTGATTTCTTTTGATTTTCCCATGATATCAAGCAAAGAGGCACTGAGTTCGTCCACAGGTACACCTCCAATTGGCTCAAATGATGTCAATTAGCCTATCAGAAGCTTCTAAAGCCATGACATCATTTTCTGGAATTTTCCAAGCTGTTTAAAAGGCACAGTCAACTTAGTGTATGTAAACTTCTGACCCACTGGAATTGTGATACAGTGAATTATAAGTGAAATAATCTGTCTGTAAACAATTGTTGGAAAAATTACTTGTGTCATGCACAAAGTAGATGTCCTAACCGACTTGCCAAAACTATAGTTTGTTAACAAGAAATTTGTGGAGTGGTTGAAAAACAAATTTTAATGACGCCAACCTAAGTGTATGTAAACTTCCGACTTCAACTGAATATATATATATATATACACACACACAATGAGGGGGAAAAGTATTTGATCCCCTGCTGATTTTGTACGTTTGCCCACTGACAAAGACATGATCAGTCTATAATTTTAAATGGTAGGTTTATTTGAACAGTGAGAGACAGAATAACAGCAAAAAAAATCCAGAAAAACGCATGTCAAAAATGTTATAAATTGATTTGCATTTTAATGAGGGAAGTAAGTATTTGACCCCTCCGCAAAACATGACTTAGTACTTGGTGGCAAAACCCTTGTTGGCAATCACAGAGACTGGCTAGGCCACTCCAGGACCTTAATGTGCTTCTTCTTGAGCCACTCCTTTGTTGCCTTGGCCGTGGTGTGTTTTGGGTCATTGTCATGCTGGAATACCCATCCACGACCCATTTTCAATGCCCTGGCTGAGGGAAGGAGGTTCTCACCCAAGATTTGACGGTACATGGGCCCGTCCATCATCCCTTTGATGCGGTGAAGTTGTCCTGTCCCCTTAGCAGAAAAACACCCCCAAAGCATAATGTTTCCACCTCCATGTTTGACGGTGGGGATGGTGTTCTTGGGGTCATAGGCAGCATTCCTCCTCCTCCAAACACGGCGAGTTGAGATAAATGGCAAAGAGCTCGATTTTGGTCTCATCTGACCACAACACTTTCACCCAGTTCTACTTTGAATCATTCAGATGTTCATTGGCAAACTTCAGACGGGCCTGTATTTGTGCTTTCTTGAGCAGGGGGACCTTGCGGGCGCTGCAGGATTTCAGTCCTTCACGGCGTAGTGTGTTACCAATTGTTTTCTTGGTGACTATGGTCCCAGCTGCCTTGAGATCATTGACAAGATCCTCCCGTGTATTTCTGGGCTGATTCCTCACCGTTCTCATGACCATTGCAACTCCACGAGGTGAGATCTTGCATGGAGCCCCAGGCTGTGGGTGATTGACAGTTCTTTTGTGTTTCTTCCATTTGCGAATAGTCGCACCAACTGTTGTCACCTTCTCACCAAGCTGCTTGGCGATGGTCTTGTAGCCCATTCCAGCCTTGTATAGGTTTACAATCTTGTCCCTGACATCCTTGGAGAGCTCTTTGGTCTTGGCCATGGTGGAGAGTTTGGAATCTGATTGATTGATTGCTTCTATGGACAGGTGTCTTTTATACAGGTAACAAGATGAGATTAGGAGCACTCCCTTTAAGAGTGTGCTCCTAATCTCAGCTCGTTAATTGTATAAAAGACACCTGGGAGCCAGAAATCTTTCTGATTGATTGAGAGGGGGTAAAATACAGTGGGGGAAAAAAGTATTTAGTCAGCCACCAATTGTGCAAGTTCTCCCACTTAAAAAGATGAGAGGCCTGTAATTTTCATCATAGGTACACGTCAACTATGACAGACAAATTGAGCATTTTTTTTCCCAGAAAATCACATTGTAGGATTTTTAATGAATTTATTTGCAAATTATGGTGGAAAAATAAGTATTTGGTCACCTACAAACAAGCAAGATTTCTGGCTCTCACAGACCTGTAACTTCTTCTTTAACAGGCTCCTCTGTCCTCCACTCGTTACCTGTATTAATGGCACCTGTTTGAACTTGTTATCAGTATAAAAGACACCTGTCCACAACCTCAAACAGTCACACTCCAAACTCCACTATGGCCAAGACCAAAGAGCTGTCAAAGGACACCAGAAACAAAATTTTAGACCTGCACCAGGTTGGGAAGACTGAATCTGCAATAGGTAAGCAGCTTGGTTTGAAGAAATCAACTGTGGGAGCAATTATTAGGAAATGGAAGACATACAAGACCACTGATAATCTCCCTCGATCTGGGGCTCCATGCAAGATCTCACCCCGTGGGGTCAAAATGATCACAAGAACGGTGAGCAAAAATCCCAGAACCACCCGGGGGGACCTAGTGAATGACCTGCAGAGAGCTGGGACCAAAGTAACAAAGCCTACCATCAGTAACACACTACGCCGCCAGGGACTCAAATCCTGCAGTGCCAGACGTGTCCCCCTGCTTAAGCCAGTACATGTCCAGGCCCGTCTGAAGTTTGCTAGAGTGCATTTGGATGATCCAGAAGAGGATTGGGAGAATGTCATATGGTCAGATGAAACCAAAATAGAACTTTTTGGTAAAAACTCAATTCGTCATGTTTGGAGGACAAAGAATGCTGAGTTGCATCCAAAGAACACCATACCTACTGTGAAGCATGGGGGTGGAAACATCATGCTTTGGGGCTGTTTTTCTGCAAAGGGACCAGGACGACTGATCCGTGTAAAGGAAAGAATGAATGGGGCCATGTATCATGAGATTTGGAGTGAAAACCTCCTTCCATCAGCAAGGGCATTGAAGATGAAAAGTGGCTGGGTCTTTCAGCATGACAATGATCCCAAACACAACGCCCGGGCAACGAAGGAGTGGCTTCGTAAGAAGTATTTCAAGGTCCTGGAGTGGCCTAGCCAGTCTCCAGATCTCAACCCCATAGACAATCTTTGGAGGGAGTTGAAAGTCTGTGTTGCCCAGCGACAGCCCCAAAACATCACTGCTCTAGAGGAGATCTGCATGGAGGAATGGGCCAAAATACCAGCAACAGTGTGTGAAAACCATGTGAAGACTTACAGAAAACGTTTGACCTGTGTCATTGCCAACAAAGGGTATATAACAAAGTATTGAGAAACTTTTGTTATTGACCAAATACTTATTTTCCACCATAATATGCAAATAAATTCATTAAAAATCCTACAATGTGATTTTCTGGATTCTTTTCTCATTTTGTCTGTCATAGTTGACGTGTACCTATGATGAAAATTACAGGCCTCTCTCATCTTTTTAAGTGGGAGAACTTGCACAATTGGTTGCTGACTAAATATTTTTTTCCCCCACTGTACATACACACACAAATATATACATACATACACATAAATATATATACACACATACATACACACACGTGTATATATACACACTACATTACCAAAAGTATGTGGACACCTGCTTGTCGAACATCTCATTCCAAAATCATGGGCATTAATGTAGAGTTGGTCCCCCCTTTGCTGCTATAACAGCCTCCACTCTTCTGGGAAGGCTTTCCATTAGATGTTGGAACATTGCTGCAGGGACTTGCTTCCATTCAGCCACAAGAGCACTAGTGAGTTTGGGCATTGGCAGCGGGGAGCTTTACACCACTCCAGCCGATGTTTGCCATTGCGCATGGTGATCTTAGGCTTGTGTGCGGCTGCTCGGCCATGTTAACCCATTTCATGAAGCTCCCAATGAACAGTTATTGTGCTGACGTTGCTTCCAGAGGCAGTTTGGAACTCGGTAGTGAGTGTTGGAGCTGAGGACAGACAATTTTTACGCGCTAACACAATCACTTCAAACTGAAGCTGGAAAGACTGCAAATTAGCTGCGTTTCGTTGTACCCTTTTTCATGGAAATTTTTTTTGTATTTATCCATAAAATTGATGGCAGCTTATTCATTATTTCGACCGGCTGAGTAACGCTGCCTGCCTGTGTCTCGTCCCAACTCATTCAATACTATGGGACAGCAGATAAAATTTTAATATTGAAACAATGTTGCAAATGTCGGTGAGACAGACAGCAAGGTTTATACAAATCTCCACTGTTGAAAACTAAATGTTAGTCTAAAATAAATGTGAGATAATGTTTACATGCTTTTTATAGTGGAGATCAAGTTTATAAAGTACCTGGCAGGGCTGATGAGACAGTGGATTGCACAGTCAGATGGAACAGAGTAAATAGGCATTTTAATGTCATAGATTTTGCTGGCGGTAACTTGTGGAATAGACACCGGCTGGAATGCAGTTTTAACCAATCACCATTCAGGATTAGACCCACCCCTTGTATAATTCACAATAACAACACTTACAGTTGACCGGGGCAGCTCTAGCAGGGAAGAAATGTGACTTGTTGGACAGGTGGCATCGTATGACAGTGCCACGTTGAAAGTCACTGAGCTATTCAGTAAGGCCATTCTACTGTCAATGTTTGTCTATGGAGATTGCATGTCTGTGTGCTCGATTTTATACACCTGTCAGCAACAGGTGTGGCTGAAATTGCCGAATCCACTAATTTGAAGGGGTGTCCACATACTTTTGTATATATAGTGTTTTTTTGTTGATCCGGGAGCCTTCAAAAGTGGGGTGGCCCGTGGGCCGCCAGTTGCCCATCCCTGAGCTAGAAGGCCATGTAGATTCATAACAAATTGGGGAGCATACACTCGCAAACCTAGCTAGACAGCAAGGACTAGTTAGAAATGTCAATCTATACTCAAACATGCTAACTAGCTAAGCTAGCTAGCTACTTACATTCTAGAGGGGAATACGTCGATCCTCTCTTTTCCTGACATCTTGTTCAGCTGCAAACAGTCTTCTGTACTTCAATTCCGTCTGGATGACGAGACGGCTAACATATATTTCTAATAATAAGATAAGTTATTGCACAATTTGTATTACACCTTGAGGATGACAGATTTGTAACCGATGTCGTGATCTTATTCTAGTGCGAAAAGATATCAGCTGGTTAGTAGTCATGTGACTGTGTTGTTACCTGCTATTGCGCTTGCGCATGTCAACCCAGGCGCTTTCTCTTCCGGGTGGAAAAATGAGTGTACCGATTAATTTGAAGTTGTAGCAATCGGGCACAATTCTCAGGCTACGTATTTGAAGAAAACAATGTAATACAGGACATTCCACCGCATTGTTCTGTAACAATACGATACAGGTGAGACGTCTACTCGAGTCACCGCGAACAAAACAGCTTTTTGCCGGGATTGTGAAGAGTTAATTGGCAAGTTAGGCGCATGTGCGAGTTAATGTAATAATGTTAATAGGTTAGCTGGGTGGCACTTTTGTGTGGTCACTGTTGACGTCTAGAGATTTGAACAAATTGAAGGGGAGGAGTTTTTTGGACATGGAGGTATGGTCAGGTAACGCTAGATTGAAATATCAGAACAAAATGTCATCTCACAGTCATGGAACTATCCTTGTAGCGTACTAAACTCCACGGTGAAGGAAGTTTATTATGAACTTGTGGAATGTAGCTCCGACGACATTGATTCGTCCAAAGTCAATTTTATTAAACCTTTTTTTTTTTTTTAATCAGGGAGGCATATTGAGACCAATGTCTCTTTTACAGATGAGCCCTGCATTACATCATTTACAGAAAATACACACAATATAAATATACTTAACAAAAATATAACGGATGAATCCCAGTTTCATGAGCAGAAATATAATATCCCAGAAATGTTCCATATGCACAAAAAGCTTATTTCAAATGTTGTACACAAATTTGTTTACATCCCTGTTAGTGAGCATTTCTCCTTTGCCAAGATAATCCATCCACTTGACAGGTGTGGCATATTAAGAAGCTGACTAAACAGCATGATCATTACACAGGTGCACCTTGTGCTGGGGACAATAAAAGGCCACTCTAAAATGTGCAGTTTTGTCACATAACCCAATGCCACAGATGTCTCAAGTTTTGAGGGAGCGTGCGATTGGACTGCAGGAATGGCCACCAGAGCTGTTGAATATTCATTTCTCTACCATAAGCCACCTCCAACGTCATTTTATAGAATTTGGCAGTACATCCAACCGGCCTCACAACTGCAGACCACGTGTAACCACTCCAGCCCAGGACCTCAACATCTGGCTTCTTCACCTGCGGGATCGTCTGAGACCAGCCACCCGGACAGCTGATAAAACTGTGGGTTTGCACAACCAAATAATTTCTGCACAAATTGTCAGAAACCGTCTCAGGGAAGTTCATCTGCGTGCTCGTCGTCCTCACCAGGATCTTGACCTGACTGCAGTTCGGCGTCGTAACCGACTTCATAGGGCAAATGCTCACATTCGATGGCCACTGGCACGCTGGAGAAGTGTGCTCTTCACAGATGAATCCCAGTTTCAGCATGTATGGCGTCGTGTGGGCGAGCGGTTTGCAGATGTCAACGTTGTGAACAGAGTGCCCCATGGTGGAGGTGGGGTTATGGTATGGGTACATATAAGCTACGGACAATGAACACAATTGCATTTTATCAATGGCAATTTGAATGCACAGAGATGGCGTGACGAGATCCTGAGGCCCATTGTCGTGCCATTCATCCGCCGCCATCACCTCATGTTTCAGCATGATGATTATGCACAGCCCCTTGTCGCAAGGATCTGGAACTGAAAATGTCCCAGTTCTTCCATGGCCTGCATACTCAGACATGTGATCTATTGAGCATGTTTGGGATGCTCTGGATTGATGTGTACGAGTTCAGTTCCCACCAATATCCAGCAACTTCGCACAGCCATTGAGGAGTGGGACAACATTCCACAGGCCACAATCAACAGCCTGATCAACTCTATGCGAAGGAGATGTCACACCAGATACTGACTGGTTTTCTGATCCACACCCCTACCTTTTTTGGTTGAGTGAATGCCAAGAGTGGGCAAAGCTTTCACCAAGGCAAAGTGTGTATACTTTTAAGAATCTTAAATATAAAATATATTTTGATTTGTTTAACACTTTTTGGTTACGACATGATTCCATGTGTGTTATTTCATAGTTTTGATGTCTTCACTATTATTCTACAATGTAGAAAATAGTAAAAATAAAGAAAAACCCTTGAATTAGTAGGTGTGTCCAAACTTTTGACTGGGACTGTACTTCCAAGACTAAAGATCAGACTGATGAGACATTTTTACACTTTTACTGAAACCAATAATTATTGTAATTATAATTAGTAAATAATGAGAATGTAGCTATTCCATGTATTGTCCTATCTGATGTGACTGTCCAACCAAATGTACATCCCATTGACCTTTTATTCAGTTGCGCTCTACTAGAGTTTCATCAAAGCCAGTTTAAAACCCATTGTAAGTCAATGGAATAGCATATCTCAACTTTTAAAATGTCTCTGGTTTCATTATATTGACCTCTATGCTATTGTTTCCCTCCCAGCAATGCCGAACCTTAGCTGTAGGTTCTACCAGCACCGGTTCCCTGAGGTGGAGGATGTTGTGATGGTGAACGTGCGCTCCATCGCCGAGATGGGCGCCTACGTCAGCCTGCTGGAGTACAACAACATTGAGGGCATGATCCTGCTGAGCGAGTTGTCGCGCCGACGTATCCGCTCCATCAACAAGCTCATTAGGATCGGTCGCAATGAGTGTGTGGTGGTCATCCGAGTGGACAAAGAGAAGGGTGAGGCGGGGTTTGAGTGGGTCTGGTCGGTGAAATAAAGATTGTGTGTTTTAGCCGAGTTTGATTGTGTCCAGTGAAAGGAAGACCACCTGCGTGTGTGTGTGTGTACACATCTTGTGTTAATTTCGGTAAGTCAAAAACATATTCTCTAATATTTGTCGATCGTCAACTCTCCGCAGGGTACATTGATTTATCAAAGAGAAGAGTTTCGCCAGAGGAGGCTATCAAATGTGAAGACAAATTCACCAAATCTAAAACCGTAAGTCAGGTTCACCGTCAGCACTCAGCCACATGCCGGAGGATGCTGTAATGTACCAACTCTATTTATCATTCCGTTCCACCGATGTCATAAACTCTCACGATTGTGTAGCCTGGTCCCAGATCAGTTTGTGCAGTATAGCCTACTCCTGGTTAGGATAAGAATGACCATAGGAGTCGGCAAGATGGCACAAACAGGGCCCCTATTCATAGCGTCTCAGAGTAGGAATGCTGATCTAGGATCAGTTTAGCCTTTTAAATCATAATGAATGGACCAGGGGGCACCTGTTCCTAGATCGGCACTCCTACTCTGAGTCGCTTTATGAAATCGGGCCTAGATCTGGGACCAGGCTAACATTTTGTGAGTATTAACCGCTTGACCAGAGGTGACATGGAGTGTAAATGTTTTATGGCGTGGCAGGTGTACAGTATTCTTCGGCATGTGGCTGACGTGCTGGAGTACACTAAGGACCAGCAGCTGGAGAGTCTGTTCACACGCACGGCCTGGGTGTTTGACGAGAAGTACAAGCGTCCGGGGTTCGGCGCCTACGACATCTTCAAACAGGCTGTCGTGATCGGGACTCTTCCTATAACCTTTTCACATGACTGAGCCAAACCAAGCTGTACTAGGCTGGTCTGGTTACACATCCACCATAGTAGCTGGAGCCGTGCTAGGAAGGACAACGTGGACAGAGAACATGGTAGCCAGCAGAGTATGGCTTTGGATCAGCCCTGGAGTGGGAATCAGACAATGAGGTTTATAATGAGACTAAGATCTGTCATTCTTAGGGTGCGTTCGTAAATTCACTTTGGCCCTCTATTTCCGATTTCAGAACACTCTCGTCTGAGTGTGCCAGAGCGCAGAATAACTGATGAATTTACGAACACTCAACACCCGTTGAATATGTCCGGTGTTGGCAAAAAGGCGTAATTAAATTGTTGCCAACAGTCAATCACCAACGCTCTGGATAACATAAAGACAGCCTAACCAGCTCTGCAAGGACGAATAAAATGGTCAGTGAGCTGTTCTCTCATTTGTGTCTGGAAGTAGCTAGCCATCTCCTCATATCATCTAGTCAGATATACATGCCCAAAGTGTTTTATATTTCCCAGAGACCCTGCCATTCTGGATGGGCTGGACCTGACAGAGGAGGAGAGGGCCGTGCTCATAGACAACATCAACAGGCGACTCACTCCACAGGCGGTCAAAATCAGAGCAGGTCAGAGACTACCGCACAATCAACATTAAGATACACTACACACACGTTACAGAGGATCAGAGGGGGAAGGCCTGTACATGGCATGGATCCTTTTTTTAAGTAAAGGAGGCCTGTACATGGCAGGATCCTGTTTTTAAGTGAAGATGAAGGCCTGTACATGGCATGGATCCTTTTTCTAAGTAAAGAAGGAGGCCTGTACATTGCAGAGATAATACTTAAGTGAACTATAAAAATATTCACAGAGGTAAAAGCAGATAAGCATATTTAGGTTGCAGGAGGACGCATACTGCAACGTGTTTCAACCAAACAGGGCTTCTTCAGGCAGCGCTCATTCCCTACCTGAGGAAGCCCTGTTGGGTCTGTATTTCCATATTTGATGTGTGTAGTTAAATGTTTAAAATAACATTTACTACACAAATATGGAAGTTGGAGTGATGTGCTACACGATTTACATTGATTTGTTCTCCAGAGTGGCATGTTGAACTCGTCTGAAGTGTTGAATTGGAAACATGGAGGCTTGACGCTGTATTTATTTTAATACATTTGAACCATCATCCTTGCAGACATTGAGGTGGCATGCTATGGGTATGAGGGCATCGACGCAGTGAAAGATGCCCTGAGGGCGGGGCTTAGCTGCTCGACAGAAGCCATGCCCATTAAGGTAGTTTGCATCAAGGAGCTCTCATAACCTATTAGGTATGGCTGCGCCCGTGTCAATCCCATAGAAGTATAATCTATTTCTATGGTCGACCCCAACTTTCTTGACGGTGTTCATTGACCGCTCAAGTGCTTTCTCCTCCTAGATTAATCTGATAGCGCCGCCACGCTACGTGATGACCACGACCACTCTGTAGCGCACCGAGGGCCTGTCGGTCCTCAACCAGGCCATGGCGGCCATCAAGGAGAGGATCGAGGAGAAGAGGGGCGTCTTTAACATCCAGATGGAGGTGAGACTGAGGATACCGTTACAGTAGATGGTTGGCTGGGAAAACGATGGAGAGATGGGTGATCTGTTTGCCAGTAGTGCGAGGGAATGCCATAGTACATGTGAAAGAGTGGCGGAAGGTGGTTTCTCTCTCTGAGGCCACTTCACATGAGGTGAATGTGTCATGTCCAACTATGTAAATAAAATACACTGAACTTTTGTACCATCTTTTCTTACTAGCACCGATTTTGCAGTTAGCGGCTATTTTAAGGTTTTTACTTGCAATTACTGATGGTTGTTTTACCGACCTTAAACACTGATTATAAGTGGCTCTGGATAAGAGCATCTGCTAAATATGGTGTAATGTTCATTATTCCCACCTCAGGCGAAGGTGGTGACGGACACCGACGAGACAGAGCTGGCCCGTCAGCTGGAAAGGCTAGAGCGGGAAAACGCTGAGGTGGATGGAGATGACGAGGACGGAGAGATAGAGGCTAAAGCAGAGGACTAGTCCGTCAGCCCTGAAAGAAGGGATGTTGGGAAGAAAACAGAGCAGGCTGGACAGACCTGCCATGGTCACACTGTCCAAAAGATGTGTAACTCTCATATTACAAAAATATCCAAAGTTAAATCTAGAATCGGCTTCCTATTTCGCAACAAAGCCTCCTTCACTCATGCTGCCAAACATGCCCTCGTAAAACTGACTATCCTACCGATCCTTGACTTCGGCGATGTCATTTACAAAATAGCCTCCAACACTCTACTCAGCAAATTGGATGTAGTCTATCACAGTGCCATCCGTTTTGTCTCCAAAGCCCCATACACTACCCACCACTGTGACCTGTACGCTCTTGTTGGCTGGTCCTCACTACATGTTCGTCAGTCAAACCCACTGGCTCCAGGCCATCTATAAATCACTGCTAGGCAAATCCCCGTTATCTTAGCTCATTGGTCACCATAGCAGCACCCACCCGTAGTCTGCGCTCCAGCAGGTATATCTCACTGGTCATTCCCAAAGCCAACACCTCCTTTGTCCGCCATTCCTTCCAGTTCTCTGCTGCCAATGACTGGAAACGAATTGCAAAAATCTCTGAAGCTGGAGACTCTTATCTCCCTCAATAACTTTAAGCATCAGTTGTCAGAGCACCTTACCGATCACTGCACCTGTACACAGCCCATCTGAAATTAGCCCACCCAACTACCTCATCCCTATATTGTTATTTATTTTGCTCTTTTGCACCCCAGTATCTCTATTTGCACATAATCTCTTGTACATCTAGCATTCCAGTGTTAATACTATTGTAATTATTTTGCACTATAGCCTATTTATTGCCTTACCTCCATAACTTGCTACATTTGCACACACTGTATATATATTTTCTGTTGTATTTTTGACTTTATGTTTTTTACCCCATATGTAACTCTGTTGTTGTTATTGCACTGCTTTGCTTTATCTTGGCCAGGTCGCAGTTGTAAATGAGAACCTGTTCTCAACTGGCTTACCTGGTTAAATAAAGGTGAAAAAAAAAAAAGGTATTCAATGGCAAATGTCCCTAACTGTCAATTTAGAGGGGTTTCTCGGAAGATGGAAACATGTATCACTAACCACTCGAGTTTAGAAATGGACAGAAGGAAATGTTTAAACGCAAACGATAAGCCAAACTACACCAGTAAGTAACCATTTTACAGTGTTGATACTGTAATCAATTATACCCATATATGCAGCAAACTGTTTACAAGCATTGGCCGTTTACTTTCTTCTTGCTGAAGAGCCCCAGTGTCTTCAGTATCCATGGCGATGTGTGTAGAGGGAAGAGGTATAGGCTGTTGTGTGTCGGTTTGGGTGACACGTGCTCTTCCAGTACTATGGACTTTGCTCGTGTAGCTCACATGACATCAATAAAGTTCTGGAAGTTTTGAGCAATGATTTTATTGTTGGTAACTATGTGGAGTTTGGTATCAATTGCTAGCCTGGGTACCAGTCTGTTTAGCGAACATTCCACTCCTTTTATTCCCTGTCATTTGTTTAGCATGAGAAGGAGTGGGATGATAACTGAACAGACTGGTACCCAGATTGTGTATTGTGTAGAATAGGGAATCACATTCACATTATATTGCATAAAATTGAACAAGCCCCTAGATTACTTTGACGGCAATCTTAAAGTGCTTCTACCATGTCTCCATTGCACACAGTGGTTCGTGATACTGTTGGGATCTATTTTCTTATAATTAGATGTGATGCCTAGCTTAAAAAGAATACATTAATCATTAAACATAATAGGTTTGTGCTGTACTGATATAGATTGTTTAACACAACAAGCTGTGATTAATGTGAGGAACCGTTAGGGGGTAGGCTGAGATAGACTTGTGACACAGACACACTGCCTCTTTGTTAAACCGCTCAAGGACATGTGTACTGCAACAATGAAGAAGAGGAAACTAAGTCTGAGGGTTGCTGACTCTCGAGACAAGTTGCAAAAAACAACTAATGCCCGGCAACAGTGAAGCACCAAGGGTCTGGGACCAGCCTGTGCGCCAACGATAGGCTGAGTAAGTTTAAACCACGCTCAGCCTCTACTCTGACAGGCCCGCTTTGAACGGGAACTATCTCTGTCAGAGTATTAAAATAATAACTTTGGGTTGGGACAGTTAGTTCTCTGTTTTGCCCTGCGAGGTGTTACAGTGAACCCGTATTTACGAAAATTGCATTTACCATTTATTCGCTTGACTAATTATATTAATAAAAAAGCTGAGAATATATTCAGTGACTTAGTGTTAAATTCTGTTCTGATACCAGATTCGAATTACGCAATTAACAATACTACACTGCCAATACTGGTAAAATAAATGGAGGCTTCCTTCCCAATGACTTCCTCTATTGGTGTATGCACTTGGCACCATCAAGACCTTTCTCTATTGACAAAACCAAGTACACAGAACTATACAAAAATTCTTTATTCAAAACAAATTTCCACTGGTACAAAAAAACAATGGCGACAATGTTTTCACAAATCACTATCCTTTCAGCTGGTCTTCCAAATGAACCTTTCCTATACAGTGTTCTGTCAGGTGGTGGTTCTTATTCCTGTGTGTTACAGTATGGAGAGAGACCAACCAATCACCAAGTCAGAAAGTAAGACCTAACGTTCAGTAGCTGGCCTATTTTCCTCCTTAAATAGCATTTTTAGAAAGTGTTATTTGTAATACAAAAACAAACCTACTCCACTTAAACAGAAGTTTCAGCAGATGCCAATGACTAATCATTTGAGCTGTTATAGAAGTTGGATGTTACTAAATATCACAAAATTAATAGAGAAATGGAGACCAGTGAGATACCTTTCAGTGAACGTCCTTCCACGGCTTGGTAGCCATGTTATCTACTTCAACCGTTAGCCCCTTATCTGCCAGCTCCATCCCAACCCTCGGGACAGCCAACTCAAGCCAAGAGACTGTAGTAAAGCCCATTGTCAAAGTGGTTGCTTGCATGCATCTTCAATAAGCACTTGTTCAAAGTCATTCAAGCACACACATAAGGCTATACAGTCAGCAGCTGCAGTAAAGAGACATGACATGTACCAGAGTCTATTGGAATAATGGGAAAACGGGAGCTCAATACTGTCTGTAGGAGAAAGCCGTTGTTGGGGTATTAGGATGAGCCCATTCTTTGATTTTAGGCTGCTCGAAATGGAGAAGTTGTCTTTTTTGGTGACTGTTAACGCTAAAGTCGGATTACTCTATTAGAAAAAGTTGGTTCAGTGCTTTCTTGGGTTACTTATTTCACCAGCCCAATCTTCTTGGCTTCCGTTTCATAGATCAGCAACCTCCACATCTTGACGATGAAGACCTCTGCTTCTTCATCCAGAACCTTGGTGTAAAGAAACAGCATTTCAATTGGATCAATTACTTTTTTAACTTTTGCTTAAATCAGACCACCAAACCGGTTCCACAAGGCTCTGTTTTAGGGCATCGATCTAAACTTGATGATCAGCGTATCAAAAATGATCAAATGGAGACCATTTTGAGAATGTTTGCGATACTCACCATGGCAACATCATCCAAGATACCCTGTGGTGTACCATGAGCCATCACCTGGGGATAAGAGGTCAAAATGAATGAATCAGAATGAACTCCTATACCAAGAACTCCCACTTCCCCCAGTAGATTGCATCACAATCAAGCTTACACACCTTTGAGCAGACAAAATCCACTAGCGTAGCCTCTTCTTCTCCAATGTACTCAATTATCTTTTTATTGATCCAGGGGCGTATGCGTCGATCCATCAGAGTCTGGGAAAGACAGACATACAGTTCTTTAGTCACTGCAACAGAGACTATCAGTATTGTAGGGAAACAACACATTATGAAAATATTTATGGTTTGTCAAAGTAGAAAAAAAGGCTATATCAGCAATTCCCTTGGACTTCAGCTTCTAGTCGTTGGATTATCTAACCAACCAGTGTTCAGTCTGCCATCTCTGGTCTCCCCACCTCTCTGCCATATCTCCTCTCTGGTTTCCCCACCACTCTGCCATATCTCCTCTCTGGTTTCCCCACCACTCTAGCCTGGTTTCCCCACCACTCTAGCCTGGTTTCCCATCTATTTATGCTCTCTTGCCAACACATTATGGAATCAGTTGGCAAGAGAGCAGAAAGACTGGAAACCAGGGTACCGCCACATCCTATCCCTCGTCCCAATCTCTTTGATCTTTACCGAGTCCACGGCGGACCAGTCCAGCGGGTAAGAGAACAACTCCGTCTTGCCCGTGGGGATCTTCTCGATCAGGCTCTTGATGTGCTTGCGCTTCTCCTCAGTGTTGGCGCCCTTGATGGCCGCCAGTCCCGAGGCACCGTCTACCACGCTCTGGAGGATTTTGTCATCGTCGCCGTAGTCCAGCGGCACCAGCTTGCGCTTGCGGGGCGCCTCGTCCGCCTCTTCGTCGTCGAATTTGTTGAAGACGCTGTCCACAGTGAGCTTCTTGCGTTTGATGGCCACATTGGGCTGGCTGGGGCTGGTAACGTTAGGGGCTCCTGTAGAGAGATATTAAGAGAAGAAAGGCTTAAAGGTCCAATGTAGCAGTTTTTATCTCATCATATCATTTCTGGGTACCTTACTGTGATTGTTTTAAATGGTAAAAAATAAACAAAAATAGCTTTTTAGCAAAGAGCAATTTCTCAAGCAAAGAGCAAACTCTCAGTGTGTCCTGAATCATAGGGGCGTATAAAAAATTATATATTGTTTTAGTAGGACTGTTGGCGTGGGGAAGGGAAAATGTAAAACTAGCCATTATTGGCAGAGTTTTGGAACTCTTTCTTATTGGTCTATTAACTAATTTACCACCTGGTGATGTCAGCAGGCAGGCCCAAAACTCAATCTCACCAAAACAGGCTGAAATTTCAGGCGGTCTTTTCAAAAAGCTCTGACACTAAAAGGGAATGATCATTTTCACAATTTCACAGTATTATTCCAACCTCAGTGTGGAAATGTATGTAAAACACAGGAAAACACATTTAACTGCACTGGGCCTTTACAGTTTAACTGAAATATGATAGTTACATTTAGTTGATTTAGACAGCAATAGTAATGGTGTCTTTTTGTAGGCACTAACTCCTTCATGGTTCGTTGGATAAAGCCTATGGGAAAATAACGTTTTTGTAGGGTTTTTGGATAAAAGCCAAAAATATGGTACGTGGTAAACACGGGCTTAGGAGATCTTATACGTTTTGTTCTATGAGAATCTTCCTTAGCTAACATCACTTTTTGAAGCATTTATGTAATTTAAAAAAGAAAGCACAAAGGTTTCATAATTCATAAAAGGTCATGTTAACTGACTGATATTCTCTCAGAACAAAACGTATAAGATCTCCTAAACCTGTGTTAACCTCAGACCTTATTTTCATCGCTTATCCAAAAACCCTATTCTTTCCCCCATTGGAATGGCTGAACAAACCAGAGGTAACTAATTTCCAGGTTTTAGGACTTAAAGCTGGCGAGCTCTATTATCTTAAAGCAGTTTGAGTGACAGCTCTCTCCAGAATCAAAGTTTGTCAAACCTGGTCCCCAGGCTATTCTGCACAGCGTATATACAGTTGAAGTCGGAAGTTTACATACACTTAGGTTGGAGTCATTAAAACTCGTTTTTCAACCACTCCAACAAATGTATTGTTAACAAACTATAGTTTTGGCAAGTCGGTTAGGACATATACTTTGTGCATGACACAAGTAATTTTTCCAACAATTGTTTACAGACAGATTATTTCACTTGTTCAGTGGGTCAGAAGTTTTCAAAAGTTTACATACACTAAGTTGCCTGTGCCTTTAAACAGCTTGGAAAATTCCAGAAAGTGATGTCATGGCTTCAGAAGCTTCTGATAGGCTAATTGACATAATTTGAGTCAATTGGAGGTGTACCTGTGGATGTATTTCAAGGCCTACCTTCAAACTCAGTGCCTCTTTGCTTGACATCATGGGAAAATCAAAAGAAATCAGCCAAGACCTCAAAAACAAAATTGTAGACCTCCACAAGTCTGGTTCATCCTTGGGAGCAATTTCCAAACGCCTGAAGGTACCACATTCATCTGTACAAACAATAGTATGCAAGTATAAACACCATGGGACCACACAGCCGTCATACCGCTCAGGAAGGAGACGCGTTCTGTCTCCTAGAGATGAACGTACTTTAGTGTGAAAAGTGCAAATCAATCCCAGAACAACAGCAAAGGACCTTGTGAAGATCCTGGAGGAAACAGGTACAAAAGTATCTATATCCACAGTAAAACGAGTCCTATATCGACATAACCTGAAAGGCCGCTCAGCAAGGAAGAAGCCACTGCTCCAAAACCGCCATAAAAACGCCAGACTACGGTTTGCAACTGCACATGGGGACAAAGATCGTACTTTTTGGAGAAATGTCCTCTGGTCTGATGAAACAAAAATAGAACTGTTTGGCCATAATGACCATCGTTATGTTTGGAGGAAAAAGGGGGATGCTTGCAAGCCGAAGAACACCATCCCAACCGTGAGGCACGGGTGTGGTAGCATCATGCTGTGGGGGTGCTTTGCTGCAGGAGGGACTGGTGCACTTCACAAAATAGATGGCATCATGAGGAAGGAAAATAATGTGGATATATTGAAGCAACATCTCAAGACATCAGTCAGGAAGATAAAGCTTTGTCGCAAATGGTTCTTCCAAATGGACAATGACCCCAAGCATACTTCCATAGTTGTGGAAAAATGGCTTAAGGACAACAAAGTCAAGGTATTGGAGTGCCCATCACAAAGCCCTGACCTCAATCCTATAGAAAATGTGTGGGCAGAACTGAAAAAGTGTGTGCGAGCAAGGAGGCCTACAAACCTGACTCAGTTACACCAGCTCTGTCAGGAGGAATGGGCCAAAATTCGCCCAACTTATTGTGGAAAGCTTGTGGAAGGCTACCTGCAATGTTTGACCCAAGTTAAACAATTTAAAAGGCAATGCTACCAAATACTAATTGAGTGTATGTAAACTTCTGACCCACTGGGAATGTGATGAAAGAAATAAAAGCTGAAATAAATCACTTTACTATTATTCTGACATTTCACGTTCTTAAAATAAAGTGGTGATCCTAACTGACCTAAGACAGGGACTTTTTACTAGGATTAAATGTCAGGAATTGTGAAAAACAGAGTTTAAATGTATTTGGCTAAGGTGTATATAAACTTCCGACTTCAACTGTAAGCCTGGGATATCAACGATTTAAAGTTGCCCTTAGTGGGCGTGACCATAGAATTCTATGGGATTGACCTACTAAAGTACACTACATGGCCAAAAGTGCAGTATGTGGAAACCCCTTCAAATTAGTGCATTCAGCTATTTCAGCCACACCCGTTGCTGACAGGAGTATAAAATCGAGCACACAACCATTGGCAGTAGAATGGCCCGTACTGAGCTCAGTGACTTTCAACATGGCACCGTCATAGGATGCCACCTTTCCAACAAGTCAGTTCGTCAAATTTCTGCCCTGCTAGAGCTGCCCCGGTCAACTGTAAGTGCTGTTATTGTGAAGTGGAAACGTCTAGGAGCAACAACGGCTCAGCCGCGAAGTGGTAGGCCACACAAGCTCACAAAACGGGACCACCGAGTGCTGAAGCGCGTAAAAATCGTCTGTCCTCGGTTGTAACACTCACTAGAGACTGCCTCTAGAAGCAACATCAGCACAAGAACTGTTCGTCGGGAGCTTCATGAAATAGGTTTCCATGGCCGAGCAGCCGCACATTAAGCCTAAGCTCACCATGCGCAATGCCAAGCGTCGGCTGGAGTGGTGTAAAGCTCGCCGCCATTGGACTATGGAGCAGTGGAAACGCGTTCTCTGGAGTGATGAATCACGCTTCACCATCTGCCAGTCCGGCGGATGCCAGAAGAACGCTACCTGCCCCAATGCATAGTGCCAACTGTAAAGTTTAGTGGAGGAGGACTAATGGTCTGGGGCTGTTTTTCATGGTTCGGGCAAGGCCCCTTAGTTCCAGTGAAGGGAAATCTTAACGCTACAGCATAAAATTACATTTTAGACCAGGGGTAATCAACTCTTCCCCTACGAGGTCCAGAGCCTGCTGGTTTTCTGTTCTACCTGATAATTAATTGCACACCCCTGGTGTCCCAGGTCTAAATCATTGATCAGAGGAGAACAATGAAAACATCCAGTGGAACTGGCTTTGAGGTCCAGAGTCGAGTTTGAGGGTTATAGTTGATTCTGTGCTTCCAACTTTGTGGCAACAGTTTGGGGAAGGCCCTTTCCTGTTCCTGCATGACAATGCCCCCGTGCACAAAGCGAGGTCCATACAGAAATGGTTTGTCGAGACTGTTGTGGAAGAACTTGACTGCCCTGCACAGGGCCCTGACCTCAACCCCTTCTAACACCTTTAGGATGAATTGGAACGCCACCTGCGAGCCAGGCCTAATTGCCCAACATCAGTGCCCCGACCTCACTAATGCTCTTGCGGCTGAATGGAAGCAAGTTTGTCAGGCCACAGCCAAAGACATCTGTTGTGCAGATCTAGCTATGTGCCTCAATCTAAAATGAATGGTAAAGATAGACACAGCACAGTCTTATTCCTGATTTGATACCCATCTTTCATATTCATTAGGGATTGAGGCACATAATTGGATCTAGACAACAGATATCATACATATCCTGGTAGTTTGTATCCTGGTAGTTGGTTAGCATTATAGTAGGTGTATAGTTAGATCTCCAGATTATTCTGGACCAAGCTTCTCCCTCCCGTCCCACAGACAGAACTCACACATTTTGAGACTGAGGCCGATCAGACAGAACTCACCCAGTTTGAGACTGAGGCCGACCTTGGGGCGGAACTCTTCCTGGGGCAGGGCCTCGTGAGGGGGCAGGGCCTCGTGAGGGGGCGGGGCCCCGTGAGGGGGAGAGTTCTCGTGAGGGATGATGATACCGCATGGTGACTCGTCCCCGGGCGTGTTGGGGGTGGCACCCCCGCTGGCCGACGACACAGAGGGGGCCGCCGTGATTGGCCGCAGCGTGGGCTTCAGGCAGGGCTTGGAGCCTGATTGGTCGTTGTCGTCAAACTCCTCCCCCTCTTCCACATCGTCATCTGAGTGTGGTTGGTGATGGTGCTCCCCTCTGTCTCTCTCTCTTTCCCGGTCCCCTCTCTCTCTTTCCCGGTCCCCTCTCTCCCCTTCCCGGTCCCCTCTCTCCCCTTCCCGGTCCCCTCTCTCTCTATCCCGGTCCCCTCTCTCTCTATCCCGGTCCCCTCCATCTCTTTCCCGGTCCCCTCTCTCTCTTTCCCGGTCCCCTCTCTCTCTTTCCCGGTCCCCTCTCTCTCTTTCCCGGTCTCCTCTCTCTCTTTCCCGGTCTCCTCGGCGATCCCGGTCCTCCCGTGGGGCCTTGTGCACCCGCTCCTCCTCGGGATCTGGATCCAGCTTCACTGGGGGCTGGCGCAGACGCTCCGCCTCCTCCTCCATCTGGACCAATCCGAGAAGAGAAGCAGTGTGAGACGAGGGGCATATACAGTCAGGAATGTGGATACACTCACACACACCCAATGGTCATGACAGCCAGATAAATAGAGTCCATTTACAACACAGACATACAGACAATGAGCTCTTAGGAGTAAATGACCTTGAGGCATACACACAGTCAGACAGATACACTCGCTCTCTCTCACCCTGCGCATCTCGGCCTCGGGGTCTGGATGTCCCTCGGCCAGCAGTCTCTGTCTGATCTCCTCAAGCTCCTCCTCCTCTCTCTTCCTGTCGCGCTCGTCCACCTCAGTCTCCTTCTCCCGGTCTCGCAGACGCTTCTGCAGCGCGCTGCCCCTATGGGTGGCACACGGAACAACACCTTGTATAACAGTGGCCCTGACACGTCACTGCATGTCTTCAAAATGTTGGAAGTAGGAATGTTTATTTTAGTTATCTTCCTAAATGTCATATATAAAAACGTGTAATAATGTTGACGTGTCAGGCCTTCATCTTGACTTTTTACAGTATCAACTCCATTATATCTATGCCTATAATACCCTCTAGTCCCTCGACTTCTTGGCGCTGACGGAAACATGGATTACCACTGAAAACACTGCTACTCCTACTGCTCTCTCCTCGTCTGACCATTTGTTCTCGCATACCCCGAGAGCATCTGGTCAGCGGGGTGGTGACACAGGAATCCTCATCTCTCCCAAGTGGACATTCTCTATTTTTCCCCTGACCCATCTGTCTATCTCCTCATTTGAAATATATGCTGTCACAGTCACTAGCCCATTTAAGCTTAACATCCTTGTCATTTATCGCCCTCCAGGTTCCCTTGGAGAGTTCATCAATGAGCTTGACGCCTTGATAAATTCCTTTCCTGAGGATGGCTCACCCCTCACAGTTCTGGGGGACTTCAACCTCCCTACGTCTACCTTTGACTCATTTCTCTCTGCCTCAATCTTTCCACTCCTCTTTTGACCTCACCCTCTCACCGTCCCCCCCTACTCACAAGGCAGGCAATACGCTTGACCTCATCTTTACTAGATGCTGTTCTTCTACTAATCTCACTGCAACTCCCCTCCATGTCTCCGACCACTACTTTGTATCCTTTTCTCTCTCGCTCTCCTCCAACACTACTCACTCTGCCCCTACTCAGATGGTAATGCGCCGTCGCAACCTTCGCTCTCTCTCCCGCTACTCTCTCCTCTTCCATCCTATCATCTCTTCCCTCTGCTCAATCCTTCTCCCTCCAATCTCCTGATTCTGCCTCCTCAACCCTCCTCTCCTTCCTTTCTGCATCCTTTGACTCTATATGTCCCCTATCCTCCCGGCCGGCTCGGTCCTCCCCTCCTGCTCTGTGGCTTGATGACTCATTGCGAGCTCACAGAACAGGGCTCCGGGCAGCCGAGCAGAAATGGAGGAAAACTAGACTCCCTGCGGACCTGGCATCTTTTCACTCCCTCCTCTCTACATTTTCTTCATCTGTTTCTGCTGCTAAGGCCACTTTCTACTTCGTCAACCATTTTGAAAAGAAGGTTGACGACATCCGATCCTCGTTTGTTAAGTCAAATGACACTGCTGGTCCTGCTCACACTGCCCTACCCTATGCTTTGACTTCTTTCTCCCCTCTCTCTCCAGATAAAATCTTGCGACTTGTGATGGCCGGCCGCCCAACAACCTGCCCGCTTGACCCTATCCCCTCCTCTCTTCTCCAGACCATCTCCGGTGACCTTCTCCCTTACCTCACCTCGCTGATCAACTCATCCTTGACCGCTGGCTATGTCCCTTCCATCTTCAAGAGAGCGAGAGTTGCACCCCTTCTCAAAAAAACAACACTCGATCCCTCTGATGTCAACAACTACAGACCAGTATCCCTTCTTTCTTTTCTCTCCAAAACTCTTGAGCGTGCCGTCTTTAGCCAACTCTCTTGCTATCTCTCTCAGAATGACCTTCTTGATCCAAACCAGTCAGGTTTCAAGACTGGTCATTCAACTGAGACTGCTCTTCTCTGTGTCACGGAGGCTCTCCGCACTGCTAAAGCTAACTCTCTCTCCTCTGCTCTTGTCCTTCTAGACCTGTCTGCTGCCTTTGATACTGTGAACCATCAGATCCTCCTCTCCACCCTCTCCGAGCTGGGCATCTCCGGCGCGGCTCACTCTTGGATTGCGTCCTACCTGACCGGTCGCTCCTACCAAGTGGCGTGGCGAAGCTGTCTCCGCACCACGTGCTCTCACCACTGGTGTCCCCCAGGGCTCAGTTCTAGGCCCTCTCCTATTCTCGCTATACACCAAGTCACTTGGCTCCGTCATATCCTCACATGGCCTCTCCTATCATTGCTATGCAGACGACACACAACTCATCTTCTCCTTTCCCCCTTCTGATAACCAGGTGGCGAATCGCATCTCTGCATGTCTGGCAGACATATCAGTATGGATGACGGATCACCACCTCAAGCTGAACCTTGGCAAGACGGAGCTGCTCTTCCTCCCGGGGAAGGACTGCCCGTTCCATGATCTCGCCATCATGGTTGACAACTCCGTTGTGTCCTCCTCCCAGAGTGCGAAGAGCCTTGGCGTGACCCTGGACAACACCCTGTCGTTCTCCGCTAACATCAAGGCGGTGACCCGATCCTGTAGGTTCATGCTCTACAACATTCGGAGAGTACGACCCTGCCTTACACAGGAAGCGGCACAGGTCCTAATCCAGGCACTTGTCATCTCCCCGTCTGGATTACTGCAACTCGCTGTTGGCTGGGCTCCCTGCCTGTGCCATTAAACCCCTACAACTCATCCAGAATGCCGCAGCCAGTCTGGTGTTCAACCTTCCCAAATTCTCTCACGTCACCCCGCTCCTCCGCACACTCCACTGGCTTCCAGTTGAAGCTCGCATCTGCTACAAGACCATGGTGCTTGCCTACGGAGCTGTGAGGGGAACGGCACCTCCGTACCTTCAGGCTCTGATCAGTCCCTACACCCAAACGAGGGCATTGCGTTCATCCACCTCTGGCCTGCTGGCTCCCCTACCTTTACGGAAGCACAGTTCCCGCTTAGCCCAGTCAAAACTGTTCGCTGCTCTGGCACCCCAATGGTGGAACAAGCTCCCTCACGACGCCAGGACAGCGGAGTCACTCACCACCTTCCGGAGACATTTGAAACCCCACCTCTTTAAGGAATACCTGGGATAGGATAAAGTAATCCTTCTACCCCCCCCCAAAAAAAAAAACATTGTAAAAGTGGTTATCCCACTGGCTATAAGGTGAATGCACCAATTTGTAAGTCGCTCTGGATAAGAGCGTCTGCTAAATGACGTAAATGTAAATATCTCCTTTTCAGATTTGGTTTCTATAGTATATAAACCAGCATCCACTGTGCAGCATTCAACTTCATCATTTTCTCCCTAAATGTCTCAGCTAAGACAGTGAGTGAGGTCACCTGTAGTACTTAGGGTCATCCCTGTCGTCATCATAGTCCTCCAGGAACTCCTTCAGCCGTTTGCCTTCTTTAGTCTGTAGGACACAAGGAGATATGGAAACGCATGACTAGATGAAGACAAGACACCTGATCCTTGGTGTATTTTAATAACGTCTTAGCCCACACATTAAAGGCTTTAACTTTCAAACCCACATGTGCTTGGATTCTTAATGCCATTTAGCACCTATCTGTGGTCATTTTTACTTTTGCTTTTCACATGTGAATACGTCTATGGTTTTCACATGTGAATACGTCTATGGTTTTCACATGTGAATACGTCTATGGTTGGACCCTTCAAACAAAGGACATAATATCAGGCACGGCTCAGTGGTAAACCTGGGTCCTGTTCGGTAGGGCACAGCGTAGCAAAACCTTTTGCTACGGACAATGAACATTGGCGTTCCTATTAGACAAGTTCAGGTAGTACCCCCCAGTTTCAAAACGTTTTCTCCCAACAGAACACGACCCAGGAGAGCTATGTGAGAACAGGGTTTGTTCCTACCATCTCTCTCCTGCGCTCCTCCTCCCTGTCAGACTCCTTGGAGTAGTCTCGAGCTTTCTTCCTCTCGCGGATCTCCCAGTTCTTCAAACGCTTCAGACAGACACGAGACATTTAGTAACATTTCACAGCCAACACACCCACTATCATGTTCACACTCCACTGTCAGCACTAAGTGGTTGTGTGTGTGGGGTTGTGTGTGAACCCACCTCTTGATAGGCTGCCTCCTTGTCTCTGAGCTTTCTCTCCAGCCTTCTCCTCTCATAGACCTCCTCCTCATCCTCCTGGTCACGCTTCTTGTCCTTGTCTCTGTCGCGACTCACCTCTCTGTCTCTGCAACATCACCAACCTAGTTACATACCAATCATTCCTTTACAAGGTGATTTACAACTTTATTTTAAAACACACACCTGGAGTGGCTGCGGTCTTTGCTCATGTCACGGCTCCTCTCCCTCTCCCGTTCTCTCTCTTTCGTCCGGTTGCGGTCATGATCACGATCTCTGTCTCTGTCACCTCTGTCCCGTTCGCGGTCTCTCTCGCGCTCCCTCTCCTTCTCCCGCTCGCGGTCCCGTCGCTCCCTCTCGCGCTCCCTCTCCTTGTCCCTCTCCCGTCGCTCGCGCTCAAACTCTGCACGCTCCTTCTCCTTCTTGTCCTTCTCCTCCTCCAGTTTCTGCAAAAAGAACAGAGGAGGTTGATAAGTTGGAGGCTATGGGAGGACAGCCATGCAACAGAACAGGAGCACAGTGAGGCTGGCTCACACATCTCTATAAATGCACAGAAGTGGATCTAGAAGTGGCTTCCAGGCTCTGGGGGGCGGAGGGGACTACAGGATGAAGTAGTTGATCGTTAGATAGTGTGACGATTTGACACAACAGGCGCGCTATGGCCGGGCTAAGAGTTTCTATGGGAAAAGAAAAACAAGCTGCCCCTTGTCACAAGACACAGCACTCCTCTGTCCATGTACACACACTTTTGTAATTTATTTTTTACAGAGACTACCTTGGGGGCAGATTTGGCCAGTAGGCTGCCAGTTGCAGACCTCTGATAGAATCAATATAGTACAATAATTGTTTAGCAGGGTGACTTACAAGCTAACTCGAGACACCGGAAACCACTTTGAGGTCAGAGAAGACATCTTGTTGGCCATGTCAAACATCACAGGCATTCAAAACTAGAAAAAGACCTTGCTTGATAGACAATGCTTTTTCTCCCCTAAGTCAGTGTCCTTATTACAAGAGAAACAGAAAAAAAGGCGTCATTCCTTTTGTTTAACTAGTTGTTGGTGACTTACAGGTGTCGAACTACGGATTTCAGCTCTTCGCTGCCCCTACAAGCCTATACCAGTTAGGCCTGGGAGGAAAAGCAGGTTAAACGGTCCACAGGGGAAAACATCATGAGATTCTCTCACTTTCTTTCAAGCAAATCATCAAAAACAACCGTTAACTTCAAATGGGGTACAGTGCTAAAAACAGAAAGCCGTGAAACATCCTGCTACATCTTTTCACATACTGTAGTTTTATCACATTTTTTTGTACAGGTAAATTAAAATTGTAGAGACTCTTACCCCTGCTTCAATCTTCGGTAGTTCTCCCGTGACTCACTTTCCCAGACACACTCAGAGACAGCTCTCCCTCCAAGCAACTACACCCATGGCTCCCCATGTACTCTGAACTGATTTACTGCTACAATTACAAACCATGCATTCTGAATGCAATGTGTTGCTCATGTATGTGTCGGGTTGAGACCACAGGTTTCCCATGGGCTTTCAGCTAAAAGCAGTTCATTAGTCCATAATGAACAACAGAAGGTTGTCCTCCTGGACTGACCAGAACTACAGAGCCACGGGTCTAGTGCAACTTAAGACCAAGAGCAAGAAAACAGGCAGAAAAGTAGAGAAGAGAGAGATGGGGGGGGAAGAATGGAGAAGAGAGAGATGGGGGGAGAATGGAGAAGAGAGAGATGGGGGGGAGAATGGAGAAGAGAGAGATGGGGGAGGAGAATGGAGAAGAGAGAGATGGGGGAGAGAATGGAGAAGAGAGAGATGGGGGGAGGAGAATGGAGGAGAGAGAGATGGGGGGGAGGAGAATGGAGAAGAGAGAGATGGGGGGAGAATAGAGAAGAGAGAGATGGGGGGAATGGAGAAGAGAGAGATGGGGGAACGGAGAAGAGAGAGATGGGGGAACGGAGAAGAGAGAGATGGGGGAACGGAGAAGAGAGAGATGGGGGAACGGAGAAGAGAGAGATGGGGGAACGGAGAAGAGAGAGATGGGGGGGGACGGAGAAGAGAGAGATGGGGGGGCGGAGAAGAGAGAGATGGGGGAACGGAGAAGAGAGAGATGGGGGAAGCGGAGAAGAGAGAGATGGGGGAACGGAGAAGAGAGAGATGGGGGAACGGAGAAGAGAGAGATGGGGGAACGGAGAAGAGAGAGATGGGGGAACGGAGAAGAGAGAGATGGGGGAACGGAGAAGAGAGAGATGGGGGAACGGAGAAGAGAGAGCACAGGTACTATGGACATGGGTGGAAAGGAGATTAGAGTCTTAATCCATCTTGTTCATGGGATGAAGCAGGACTTGTTCCTAGATCTAATCGGTTAGACTGTCTTCCTACTTTAACTTACCTTGCTCTGTGTTCTACTGGTAACAGCTTGGGCATAGAGTAACTGCAGGTAGGCCATAGCTACATTACTTTCCCCTCTTATATATTAACCATAGGCCTTACCATTCACGCTTGAGACAAGATCTCATTGTGTATTAGGAGCTCCTTTATTGCAAGTCTACTGCTGTAGATCATGAACTATGAATCATTTACTGCAAGTCTACTGCTGTAGATCATGAACTATGAAGACAACTCAAATAATGGGCAAATGAAAATGAAGAGGGTGAATGGCAATTCAAATCAGATAGAAAAGGAGACAGACAAGTTAAACAAGGGAGAAAGAAGGAGCTAAAGTGACAGACAGGAGAGAGACAGACAGAGAGAGAGACAGACAGACAGAGAGAGAGACACAGAGAGAGAGAGAGAGAGAGAGAAGCCCTAACACACACTCATCCACAGGGTGGGTTGGGACTTACCCGACTAGTCTTCAGAACACAGAGTGCTGTGGAGGGGCGCCCCCCCCCTGCTATAACAGTGGTTATTAAGTCTCAGTGACTTGACTTTCACACACATTATGTAGAATAAACATTATTTACAGAGGACTCACACAGGTTCACTGGCCTCTCCGGCTTGGGGACAACATGATAAATTGTTGGAAATCGAATCCGCATGGTTCTCTGTCCCCATATGGTAAATGGGAGCAAGACCAATATCATGTTGACATGTATCTAATGGAAACGGTTGGCTGTGTATTGTTTAGAGCCTGTTCCTGGAGAGCTACCAGCCTGTAGGTTTTCACTCCAACCCTAATCTAGCACACCTGATTCTAATAATTAGCTGGTTGATAAGCTGAACCAGGTTAGTTACAACTGGGGTTGTAGCGAAAACCTCCAGGAGAGTAGCTCAACCAGGAACTGGGTTGGAGAGCCCTGGTTTAGAGGTCCTCGTTAGGTTCCACAACCTCAGTCACCACCATATGCCAGAGTGCCTGTGCAGTTGCCCCTATGCGAGTCCTCGAGAGGGGGGCGCCCAGTATATGTACAAAATAAAGGAAAGCTCATACTTACATCCTATCCTCGACAACTTTTTCCAAAGCTCTGAGATTCATCTTGCTTTAGTCACCATATGATGTCTATCATAATGGTTGGGTTTAATGAATAGATTAGCTTTAAGGTAACTTTACATTGTCACCAATGCATTTTCTTTGTGTGTGATGTATGAGTTATGGATCTAGCTATCTATACTATCACACCTAAATATCCTAATATATACAAAATAAACGTCCCGCCATCACACGAGTCAAGTTAGGTTTGAAAACGGTGACTAGAAATCGGACAACTATTTGTGTTGGAACAGACACTGTGGATAACATTGAAATGACATGGTAAAAATCCAGATCATATTTATAAAATTTCAGAGATTGCCAATTAAAATCAGATTTTAGAGCAATATTTTGGTGTAAAAATGTTGATATTCTCCCACCTTATATTTAGAGTACAATCATGAAAGGGTCCTTGTGCAAGTGTCCACTACCAGTAAGTATGAAAACTAAAAAAGGAGTGTACTACTAGTGTGTGTAGCTTATTTTCCAAAACCTGCAACGTGAGAGAGATGAATAATGTACTGTACCTTGTGGGTGTCGCGGAATTTACTGATCTCTCTGGAAATCAGGTCTCTCTTGTCATCCTCCAATCCGTCAATTGCGTTGATATCCTCCTAAAGGGACAATGGGATGCAGGCAGATGGGACATTGTTCAGGGTCGTGCTGTCAACTGGGGACCAGACTGATTTGCTCAGCATTTCCTAGCATAGTGTTGCCATTTACACGGATCACACAACCTGAAGAAACACCTAGAGCCGTGAAGCAGTTTCCCCAGACCTATTCTTGGACTGAAAAGCATGCTCCAGGGAGAATCTACATTGAAATAGCTTTTAAATCCAGGACTAGACTTAATCCCTGTCCAGAGCTTTGTGTATCAGCAAATATATAAAATGTGCCCAAATACAATATCACCACCCCAACCAATGCATATCAGGTAACAGAGAAAGGATCCCCAGAGTGATAACAGAGAAAGGATCCCCAGAGTGATAACAGAGAAAGGATCCCCAGAGTGATAACAGAGAAAGGATCCCCAGAGTGATAACAGAGAAAGGATCCCCACGTACCTCTTCTTTTTTCTCTTTCCTTTTCCTGCGTTGCTGGGATTCATCATCATTCAAGGGAGCTTTGAGATCGCTGGCGTACTCTCGGATCAGACCGTCGATGGTGCCCTTGACGATCTGGTCCCGCCTCTTGGTGTCCTCGTCGATCACCTCCTCCTCTTTTCCATCCTCTTCTTTCGCCTTCAATCACACAAAGAGAGAGAGAACGAGAGGAGAGAGATAAGGGAGAAAGAAGGCAAAGAGAGAGGAAGAGGAAGAGAGAGGTGACAGGCAGCTTAGTATTATAATAAGTATTATAAGTCAACTCAGCCTAACTAGTTGAAATTGAATTATAAGGGAATATTTTGTTCCAGGCCTTTTGGCACAGTTACCCATTCGTTTAGGCAGCCCTGCTTCCTAGAGCTGGGTCCACCTTAGTCACCACTAGATTACACTGTCATTCAGATTGCAAGCAACGTTCCCCTCTCTCCTCCGTGTGTGTTCATTCATTGTCGATATCATAGAAATAGAATGAATGGGGAAGCCCTTTCTATTCATTGTATTTCAATGGTCGATATATTCCGTCTGTACATTATGCTTATGATCTATATTCTGTCTGTTGATTCTGTTTACTGTGGCAGCACCATTTCACCAAATCTAATTCTGGGTATATGTAAATGTGCTTGGCGAATAAAGGTGATTCTGATTCCAGCGTGTCCCCACTCCCCACCTCGTTGCCGTTGGTGCTACTCTTCTTCTTGGCCTTCCACTCGTCCAGCTGTGCCTTGGTCTTGGCGTCCACCTTCACCAGCAGCTTCTTCTCCCCGATCTGCAGCTCGTGGAGCAGTCGCAGGGCCCGCAGCGTTGACTCTGGTTCCTTGTACTCACAGAACCCAAAAGCTAGAGAGAATAGAGGAGACAGGAGGTTTATATCACAGCCATGGCGGAGTCATGACCAGGAATCAGTGACGTGCGGTCAGTGTAGTAGGCAGGGCCTACCCTGTAAAAATGAAGGGAGAAAAAAAAAAACGAATGAAAAATAAATAAAATGTTGTCAATAATCATTGTCATCTTCATGTCATCTTTTCTGCATGACAAAATCGATTTCTGAACTAGTACTTACTTCCCAAATGTGCAGTAATCTGGTAGAAAACGCACAAGCCTTGCTGTGTACCTTTCTACCTGTCCTTGGAACTCAATACAAGGCATTGACTTGCGCATGTTTCTACCACACCGAAACGCAGGCCGAGAGCTTCGCTGCTTTTCATGTGTCAGTATGTCCCATTCATTTTCATTGCATTCAAATAATAAATGTGTTTTGGCGTGAAGAAAAAAAAAGCTACGGGATAGGCAGGAAGATAGGCAGAGCTCCGTCCCTGCCTCTGGACATCACATGTCATCTGCCGCCTTTTGGCGGTTACGTTCGTTTTACTGCTAGCTAAAATAAGCTGATCAGGATGGCTAACATATTGCATCCAAAACAGTTTTCAAAGTTGGATTTTCTAGCGAAACGGGGTGATAAGGGATGGAAGACCAACACCTGAGCTCAGAGACCTACATCAAAGGAAGGGACAGAAAATAACATGAGTGGTATCAACAGAAAGACTGGCTCTGTGGCTGCGCTGCTAGCAGCCGACTCTACTGCTTTCAATGCCTGCTGTTCTCCACCAGTGACAGCGTGAGGACAAGAGCCGGTTACTGCGACTTGAACAACTTGCCTATAGCGCTCAACAAGCATGAGAAATCTAAATCTCACATCCAAAGCCAGATAGCTCTAAAGACATTAGGCAGCTCACGGATAGATCTGGCATTGAATAAACAACGGAGAACATCAGCATGCACAATGCAAAGGTAAAAGAACCGTGATATATTATTTTTTCCTCCCATATTTTGTGATATCCAATTGGTAGTTACAGTCTTGTCCCATCGCTGCAACTCCCGTACGGACTCGGGAGAGGCGAAGGTCGAGAGCCATGCGTCCTCCGAAACACGACCCTGCCAAGCTGCACTGCTTCTTGACACACTGCTCGCTTAACCCGGAAGCCAGCCGCAATGTGTCAAATTGCAGCTTCTTGTTCCAGCATGACCCGACAGACGGTCCCTGAGGTGACAAAGTTACTGCAGCTGGTCCTCACTATACCAGCCACAACAGCGTCCATTGAGAGGACATTTCTGCGCTACAACGGATAAAGACATACAGTCGAAACCGGACCGATCAAGGACGACTCATCCCTTTCCATCATCTCCATCGCATCAAGACTTTTAAAACTGACGGCCAACTGTGTGTTCGTGCCGTGGGAGGAGGGGTTGCTTCGTTGTCTGAAAGCAATGGCTAGCTAATATGCTAACTATTCTAGCTAACTAACTGGCTGAATAAGTTGACGACGGACTCGCTCAAGCTGTCGGGACTAACCCACAACGTTAGACACAGACACGAATGATCTGCTTGGCGTGTTGACACACTGGTGGTTTGTTGTGGCCGAGTATTGGTGCTAAACCGTGTTGTTGGAGTCCGGCATGCTAGTTGGCTGTGGCGTCATATGACTAGGTGCCCTGGACGATTTTCACGGAAGAATACTGTACCAAGTTAGCTAGCTGAATAAACGAAGTTAGTCTATTCCTAGAAAACATTGAACCGCTGTAGTTTACAACAAGTATAGTTTCTGAGGTGGAAGTTGGGAGAGTTTTATTTTTGGGTGTTTCAGTGAAACGTAAGTGAGGGAGGCCCCGCTCTCTCCTTTCCCAGATGTTTAGTTCATTTCATTCCGATCTCCTTTGCATTATTGTAGCCATTTTCTGTAGCCTGTCAACTATGCCTCTGTCTATCCCTGTTCTCTCCTCTCCGCACAGGCTATACAAACGCCTCACACCGCATGGCTGCTGCCTCTCTAACCTGGTGGTCCCTGCACGCACCACCCACGTAGAGTTCCAGGTCTCAGGCAGCCTCTGGAACTGCTGTTCTGCTGCCAACAAGGCAGAGTTCATCTCAGCCTATGCTACCCTCCAGTCCCTCGACTTCTTGGCGCTGACGGAAACATGGATTACCACTGAAAACACTGCTACTCCTACTGCTCTCTCCTCGTCTGACCATGTGTTCTCGCATACCCCGAGAGCATCTGGTCAGCGGGGTGGTGGCACAGGAATCCTCATCTCTCCCAAGTGGACATTCTCTATTTTTCCCCTGACCCATCTGTCTATCTCCTCATTTGAATTCCATGCTGTCACTAGCCCATTTAAGCTTAACATCCTTGCCATTTATCGCCCTCCAGGTTCCCTTGGAGAGTTCATCAATGAGCTTGACGCCTTGATAAGTTCCTTTCCTGAGGATGGCTCACCCCTCACAGTTCTGGGTGACTTCAACCTCCCTACGTCTACCTTTGACTAATTTCTCTCTGCCTCATTCTTTCCACTCCTCTCCTCTTTTGACCTCACCCTCTCACTGTCCCCCCCTACTCACAAGGCAGGCAATACGCTTGACCTCATCTTTACTAGATGCTGTTCTTCTACTAATCTCACTGCAAATCCCCTCCATGTCTCCGACCACTACTTTGTATCATTTTCTCTCTTGCTCTCCTCCAACACTACTCACTCTGCCCCTACTCAGATGGTAATGCGCCGTCGCAACCTTCGCTCTCTCTCTCCCGCTACTCTCTCCTCTTCCATCCTATCATCTCTTCCCTCTGCTCAAGCCTTCTCCCTCCAATCTCCTGACTCTGCCTCCTCAACCCTCCTCTCCTCCCTTTCTGCATCCTTTGACTCTCTATGTCCCCTATCCTCCCGGCCGGCTCGGTCCTCCCCTCCTGCTCCGTGGCTTGATGACTCATTGCGAGCTCACAGAACAGGGCTCCGGGCAGCCGAGCGGAAATGGAGGAAAACAAGACTCCCTGCGGACCTGGCATCTTTTCACTCCCTCCTCTCTACATTTTCTTCATCTGTTTCTGTGACCATGGTGCTTGCCTACGGAGCTGTGAGGGGAACGGCACCTCCGTACCTTCAGGCTCTGATCAGTCCCTACACCCAAACGAGGGCATTGCGTTCATCCACCTCTGGCCTGCTGGCCCCCCTACCTCTGCGGAAGCACAGTTCCCGCTCAGCCCAGTCAAAACTGTTCGCTGCTCTGGCACCCCAATGGTGGAACAAGCTCCCTCACGATGCCAGGACAGCGGAGTCACTCACCACCTTCCGGAGACACTTGAAACCCCACCTCTTTAAGGAATACCTGGGATAGGATAAAGTAATCATTCTACCCCCCCCCAAAAAAAAAACATATTGTAAAGTGGTTATCCCACTGGCTATAAGGTGAATGCACCAATTTGTAAGTCGCTCTGGATAAGAGCGTCTGCTAAATGACGTAAATGTAAACAGAGGAGATTTCACTGATGTCTTTACCCAGAAGGATAGACGGACGGACTTTGTTTACAAGTGTAAGTGTTTATTTACAGTAGCACCATCTACTATGATTACATGTCTGTTGTGTTAGTATACATCTCAAATCAGTAGCGCTGAGTACTAGTCATTTTGTGTCTGTAGAGCTGTTTACAAGTAGGTCTACTCGCTGGCAATTGGGTCGCTGTCTGTAGTGCTGAAAGTCGCCTATTCGTGCAGGGCAGGCAGTTGAGAGGGGCACAAGCCTGTGAATGTTTCTAATGGTTGGCCACCTACCTGCTGCTGTTTGTTGGTTGGGGTTGTTTGATGGTTATCTTTGTGATCGTGTCATACCGATAAACAACGTAGCAAAAATACGCTTTGTGTGTGAGTGAGTGAGTGAGAGAGAGAGACTGGTGGAATTAAGGAATAGATTTGTCAGGGTCGTGTTCATTAGGGCTTGGAATAGAAAATTAAAATGAGTGTTTATCGGGCAAGTCCATGTAGTCACACCCAGTTTCAGTCTGTTTCCTTATGATTAGTGCCTAATCAACAGGACCATGCTAATGGTTTCACTAAATAGTAGTTGCTTCAGATTGAGAAAGCATGCCAGGGTGAAATTGGACTTACATGGTGGTAGAATATTTTACAAAATGTTGTACCTTGAAGTTTTCCAGAGGCTCCTTGGACTCGCTTCCAGCTTAGGACCAGGCCACATTTCTGAAGAGGGATAAATTGCTTGCTTTACGACATGGACCTACTAAAGCAGATGGTTTACATCTGTATCAGGTGAAAACCAGAAAACAATGGAAATAAAATATTTGGCCAAAAGAGAAAACAGCTTTTACAAACCAGTTGCACCCCAAAGGCTAACTGAACCTTCATACACATACTGAAAACGGAATAAAAACTCTCAAAACAACTATCCTGGCTCAGGTAAGGTGATTTTAATTGTCTATTCGAGAGCTGTACTGTACTAATATGATGTATGACTAAAGACATTGGCCGTTTCCGAATACCCATACTAGCGTCCTAAATAGTAGGCCGTTTGAGTATGCGGAAAAATAATGTTTTATAGTATGTGACATTTCGAGTATGCTTTAAATGCGCAGATGTCATACTAATTTCGGCTTTTCATGTAGTATGAATTAATTGTAAACTTTTCGGGAAATTTCACACTCACAATGCATTCAAACCGGATAATAGGAGGGCTTCGAGACTTGATATTTCTTTGAAAGTAAAAAAATAAAAATAAATAATTGAAGATGGCAAAGAAGAGCAAAGAGTCTCCTGCAATTCAAATGTAAGTTGTTTTTTGTTGTTCTTAAAAGAATGATGACTATTTAATCGTACATCTTTGAAAACAGATCATTTGCAGCCTGCCGTGCCTTTAGTTTAGCTAAATAGCTAACGTTAGCTATGTGCTTTAGTAGGACTTGAAGTTAGCTGGATACCTGATAAGCTTGCTGTTGTTTATAAACTGAGTGTACAAAACATTAAGGACCCCTGCTCATTCCAAGATCCCTTATTGATGTCACTTGTTAAATCCACTTCAAACAGTGTAGATGAAGGTGAGGAGACAGGTTAAAGAATGATTTTTAAGCCTTTGAGACATATTATTATTAAAGCCATTTAGCAGACGCTTTTATCCAAAGTGACTTACAGTCATGTGCGCATACATTTTTACGTATGGGTGGTCCCGGGGATCGAACCCACTACCCTGGCGTTACAAGCGCCGTGCTCTACCAATTGAGCTACAGAGGACCACATGGATTGTGTATGTGTGCCATTCAGAGGGTGAATGGGCAAGACAAAAGATTGAAGTGCCTTTGAACGGAGTATGGTAGTAGGTGCCAGGAGCACCGGTTTGTATCAAGAATTGCACTGCTGCTGGGTTTTTCACGCTCAACAGTTTCCCGTGTGTATCAAGAATGGTCCATCACCGAAAGGATATCCAGCCAACTTGACACAACTGTGGGAAGCATTGGAGTCAACATGGGCCAGCATCCCTGTGGAACGCTTGACACATCGTAGAGTCCATGCCCTGACAATTTCAGGCTTCTAAACAATTAAAAACTTGTTACATATTCTAGTTTTGGAAACAGAAAACTCTATGGAGATCAAATGTTTCATCGATGAGAAAGTGTGCAGAACGTCAGCCCAAATCCATCTCGCTCCATTTTCTCCCACTGGGCTTCCTCTCATCACCATATTTGGTAGTGAGTGGAAACAGCAACCGGATGCTTCACTTTTATACATCCGATGAAATATCTGGCTCATTGTTCTAGCTGTGGTAGTACGCTATGGCCGTGGCATACTGCATACTTCTTACTAAACCTTACGTCATATATAGTATGCGACGATGAGTACATGCTATGCAGTTTTAGTATGTAGTGTGCTAGTATGGGTATTGGGACATGTCACCGTCACCGTCTATAGCCTAAATAAAGGTTGATGTCTCTTTCCAATACGACTGGTTCCCCTTCCTCACCGCTAGCAACTTTCGAATCAGCATGTCCGAGGCCTTCTCCGAGATGTTCCCTACAAACACTGTGGTGGTGGGGCCGCTGTTCTCGTCCGTCTCCTTGGCCCTCACCGGGGGTACCTCCTTCCTGGGGGCCGCGGGCTTACTAATCACGGGCATGGAGGTGGGTACCAGGACCGTGGGGGTCTGGGTCATGATGCCCATGTGGACTGGTATCATTGGGGTACCTAGAAAAGTGATAAACCGGATAACGTATACAAAATATACTTGGATTAAAGGAAAGTTCCACTCAAAAACAATCTGTAGGTATTGGTTTCATTAGTCCACTGTTGATACAGTCCCAAAATGTTTTGCATGTCAGCAATCAAGTTAAGATATACAGTGGGGGGAAAAAGTATTTAGTCAGCCACCAATTGTGCAAGTTCTCCCACTTAAAAAGATGAGAGAGGCCTGTGATTTTCATCATAGGTACATGTCAACTATGACAGACAAAATGAGAAAAAAATTCCAGAAAATCACATTGTTGGATTTTTAATGAATTTATTTGCAAATTATGGTGGAAAGTAAGTATTTGGTCAATAACAAAAAGTTTCTCAATACTTTGTTATATACCCTTGGTTGGCAATGACACAGGTCAAATGTTTTCTGTAAGTCTTCACAAGGTTTTCACACACTGTTGCTGGTATTTTGGCCCATTCCTCCATGCAGATCTCCTCTAGAGCAGTGATGTTTTGGGGCTGTCGCTGGGCAACACGGACTTTCAACTCCCTCCAAAGATTTTCTATGGGGTTGAGATCTGGAGACTGGCTAGGCCACTCCAGGACCTTGAAATGCTTCTTACGAAGCCACTCCTTCGTTGCCCGGGCGGTGTGTTTGGGATCATTGTCATGCTGAAAGACCAAGCCACGTTTCATCTTCAATGCCCTTGCTGATGGAAGGAGGTTTTCACTCAATCTCACGATACATGGCCCCATTCATTATTTCCTTTACACGGATCAGTCGTCTTGGTCCCTTTGCAGAAAAACAGCCCCAAAGCATGATGTTTCCACCCCCATGCTTCACAGTAGGTATGGTGTTCTTTGGATGCAACTCAGCATTATTTGTCCTCCAAACACGACGAGTTGAGTTTTTACCAAAAAGTTCTATTTTGGTTTCATCTGACCATATGACATTCTCCCAATCCTCTTCTGGATCATCCAAATGCACTCTAGCAAACTTCAGACAGGCCTGGACATGTACTGGCTTAAGCAGGGGGACACGTCTGGCACTGCAGGATTTGAGTCTCTGGCGGCGTAGTGTGTTACTGATGGTAGGCTTTGTTACTTTGGTCCCAGCTCTCTGCAGGTCATTCACTAGGTCCCCCCCCCCGTGTGGTTCTGGGATTTTTGCTCACCGTTCTTTTGATCATTTTGACCCCACGGGGTGAGATCTTGCGTGGAGCCCCAGATCGAGGGAGATTATCAGTGGTCTTGTATGTCTTCCATTTCCTAATAATTGCTCCCACAGTTGATTTCTTCAAACCAAGCTGCTTACCTATTGCAGATTCAGGCTTCCCAGCCTGGTGCAGGTCTACAATTTTGTTTCTGGTGTCCTTTGACAGCTCTTTGGTCTTGGCCATAGTGGAGTTTGGAGTGTGACTGTTTGAGGTTGTGGACAGGTGTCTTTTATACTGATAACAAGTTCAAACAGGTGCCATTAATACAGGTAACGAGTGGAGGACAGAGGAGCCTCTTAAAAGAAGAAGTTACAGGTCTGTGAGAGCCAGAAATCCTGCTCGTTTGTAGGTGACCAAATACTTATTTTCCACCATAATTTGCAAATATAGTTTGTCTGTCATAGTTGACGTGTACCTATGATGAAAATTACAGGCCTCTCTCATCTTTTTAAGTGGGAGAACATGCACAATTGGTGGCTGACTAAATACTTTTCTTCCCCACTGTAGAACTTTCAAAATACAGGAAGTGTCACAGTATTGCTGCATTCGTAACATTTTACATTTACATTTTAGTCATTTAGCAGACGCTCTTATCCAGAGCGACTTACAGTTAGTGAATACATATTTTTTTTATACTGGCCCCCCGTGGGAATCGAACCCACAACCCTGGCGTTGCAAACGCCATGCTCTATCAACTGAGCTACATCCCTGCCGGCCATTCCCTCCCCTACCCTGGACGACGCTGGGCCAATTGTGCGCCGCCCATGAGTCTCCCGGTCGCGGCCGGCGGCGACAGAGCCTGGATTCGAACCAGGATCTCTAGTGGCACAGTTAGCACTGCGATTAAGTGCCTTAGACCACTGCGCCACTCAGGAGTAACCAAGTGGTAAGTGAGAATTTATTGCCATAGAGTTAGATAGAGAACTGAGAGAGATAGATTAAAGAGATTTAAGAGGGATTAAAACCAGTTTTGGCATGGACATTACCAAAGGGCTTCACCATTTTAAAGTAGTCAACTGGGTGGGACTTCCTATGGGTGAAGGAAGGATCACATGATTCCATCCAGGTCATCAGAAGGGATCAGCCAATGAATTACAGTGCCTTCAGGAAGTATTCACACCTTCACTTTTTCCACATTTTGTTGTGTTACAAAGTGGGATTAAAATGGATTTGACATTTTTTTTGTCAACGATCTACACAAAACTAATGTCAAAGCGGAATAAAAATTCTAACATTTGTAAACAATTAATGAAAAATACAACGTTAATATAAAAACCCCCGAGTCAATACATGTTAGATTCACCTTTGGCAGTGATTACAGCTGTGAGTCTTCCTGGGTAAGTCTCTAAGAGCGTTCCACACCTGGATTGTGCAACATTTGCCCATTATTCTTTTCAAACATCTTCAAGCTCTGTAAAATTGGTTGTTGATCATTGCTTGACAACCATTTTCAGGTATTACCATAGATTTTCAAGCAGATTTAAGTAAAAACTTGGCAACATTCACTGTCTTCTTGGTAAGCAACTCCAGTGTAAATTTGGCCTTGTGTTTTAGGTTATTGTCCTGCTGAAAAATGAATTCATCTTCCAGTGTCTGGTGGAAAGCAGACTGAACCAGGTTTCCTCTAGGATTTTGCCTGTGCTTAACTCCATTCTGTTTTACTTTTATCCTGAAAAACTCCCCTGTCCTTAACGATTACAAGCATACCGTAACATGATGAAGCCACCACTTTGCTTAAAAATATGCTGAGTGGTACTCAATAATGGGGATTTGCCCCAAACATAACACTTTGTATTCAGGACAAAAAGTGAATTGCTTTGCCACATTTTTTGCAGTATTACTTTAGTGCCTTGTTGCAAACAGGATGCATGTTTTGGAATATGTTTTACTCTGTACAGGCTTCCTTCTTTTCACTCTGTCAATTAGGTTAGTATTGTGGAGTAACTACAATGTTGTTGATCCATCCTCTGTTTTCTCCTATCACAGCCATTAAACTCTGTAACTGTTTTAAAGTCACCATTGGCCTCATGGTGAAATCCCTGAGCGGTTTCCTTCCTCTCAGGCCGGTTTCCTTCCTCTCCGGCAACTGAGTTAGGAAGGACATCTGTATCTTTGTATTGACTGGGTGTATTGATACAGAATCAAAAGTGTGATTAATAACTTCACCATGCTCAAAGGAATATTCAATGTCTGTTTGTTTTTTTACCCATCTACCAATAGTTGCCCTTCTTTGCGAGGCGTTGGAAAACCTCCTTGGTCTTTGTGGTTGAATCTGTATTTCAAATTCACTGCTCGACTGAGGGACCTGGCAGATAATTGTATGTGTGGGGTACAGAGATGAGGTAGTCATTCAAAAATCATGTTAAACACGATTATTGCACACAGAGTGAGTCCAAGCAATGTATTATGTGACTTGTTAAGCAGATTTTCACTCTGGAACATATTTAGGCTTGCCATAACAAAGGGGTTGAACACTTATTGCCCTAAGACATTTCAGCTTTTCATTTTTAATTAATTAGTAAACATTTCTAAACACATAATTATGGGTATTGTGTTTCGGCCAGTGACAAATCTCAATTTAATCTATTTTAAATTCAGGCTGTAACACAACAAAATGTGGAAAAAATAAAAGGGGTGTGAATACTTTCTGAAGGCACTATACTCGTGAGCAAACATTCCATAACTGTAGGTGGCAGTAAATTGCCATACTTGGCTTTATACCTGTTCAAACAACACACTCTAGATGGCAGTATGAACCCTTTCGGGTTTGTTTGCCAACTCAGAAGTATTGGAAGAAGAAAATGTACTACTTCAAAATGGAGATGGCTTCGATGGCGCTGGCCGTGCGCTCAGATGCCATACTGGGACATATACAGTTGAAGTCGGAAGTTTACATACACCTTCGCCAAATACATTTATTTAAACTCTGTTTTTCACAATTCCTGACATTTAATCCTAGTGAAAGGTCCCTGTTTTAGGTCAGTTAGGATCACCACTATTTTTAGAATGTGAAATCTCAGAATAATAGTAGAGAGAATTATTTATTTAAGCTTTTATTTCTTTCATCACATTCCCAGTGGGTCAGAAGTTTACATACACTCAATTAGTATTTGGTAGCATTGCCTTTAAATTGTTTAACTTGGGTCAAACATTGCAGGTAGCCTTCCACAAGCTTTCCACAATAAGATGGGTGAATTTTGGCCCATTCCTCCTGACAGAGCTGGTGTAACTGAGTCAGGTTTGTAGGCCTCCTTGCTCGCACACGCCTTTTCAGTTCTGCCCACAAATGTTCTATAGGGTTGAGGTCAGGGCTTTGTGATGGCCACTCCAATACCTTGACTTTGTTGTCCTTAAGCCATTTTGCCACAACTATGGAAGTATGCTTGGGGTCATTGTCCATTTGGAAGACCCATTTGCGACCAAGCTTTAACTTCCTGACTGATGTCTTGAGATGTTGCTTCAATATATCCACATCATTTTCCTTCCTCATGATGCCATCTATTTTGTGAAGTGCACCAGTCCTTCCTGCAGAAAAGCACCCCCACAGCATGATGCTGCCACCCCTGTTCTTCACGGTTGGGATGGTGTTCTTCAGCTTTCAAGCATTCCCCTTTTTCCTCCAAACATAACGATGGTCATTATGGCCAAACAATTATATTTTTGTTTCATCAGACCAGAGGACATTTCTCCAAAAAGTACGATCTTTGTCCCCATGTGCAGTTGCAAACCGTAGTCTGCCTTTTTTATGGCGGTTTTGGAGCAGTGGCTTCTTCCTTGCTGAGCGGCCTTTCAGGTTATGTCGATATAGGACTCGTTTTACTGTGGATATAGATACTTTTGTACCTGTTTCCTCCAGCATCTTTACAAGGTCTTTTGCTGTTGTTCTGGGATTTATTTGCACTTTTCTCACCAAAGTATGTTCATCTCTAGGAGACAGAACGCGTCTCCTTCCTGAGCGGTGACGGCTGCGTGGTCCCATGGTGTTTATACTTGCGTACTATTGTTTGTACAGATGAAATTGCTCCCAAGGATGAACCAGACTTTGAGGTCTACAATTTTCTTCTGAGGTCTTGGCTGATTTCTTTCGATTTTCCCATGATGTCAAGCAAAGAGGCACTGAGTTTGAAGGTAGGCCTTGAAATACATCCACAGGTACACCTCCAATTGACTCAAATGATGTCAATTAGCCTTATCAGAAGCTTCTAAAGCCATGACATAATTTTCTGGAATTTACCAAGCTGTGTAAAGGCACAGTCAACTTAGTGTATGTTAACTTCTGACCCACTGGAATTGTGATACAGTGAATTATAAGTAAAATAATCTGTCTGTAAACAATTGTTTGAAAAATGACTTGTGTCATGCACAAAGTAGATGTCCTAACCGACTTGTTTGTTAACAAGAAATGTGTGGAGTGGTTGAAAAACGGGTTTTAATGACTCCAACCTAAGAGTATGTAAACTTCCGACTTCAACTGTATAAAGATGATATCTCTATCATTCTCTATGTTTACCACATACGACTGGGAAAAATCAATTTGAACAGCCCTCCAACTGGTAATTACTAGTGGGAAACTCATCCATTATCCTTTAAATGAATGTTTCTCTCTCAATACAAGGTTTGCTGAGTTTTATATATCCTTTACAAATCAAAGTCATGTTCACAATCTACTAAGTAGCTGTATAATTTACATAGACAGAGTTCCTATCCTATGGGTCTGTCTGTGATGACTCACCTGAAGGAAAACCAGCGAACTGTGGAGGGGGGATGCCCGGGGGCAACAGGGGTCGGTTGAGATGAGGAGGGAACGACATCTTGTGGAAATCACCCACCTAAACATTGGACCAAAGAAAACAGTCAGAACTGTCATAAGAGAGCAGTAGACACAACAGTAATGAACTCTCCAGTCCAAATAGGATGACTGGTATAGCAAGTGATTCAGGCCTAAATAAAAGCCTAACGAAGCTACTGATACTTCTCACCAAGTCACCCAACGTCTTCCTAGCGCCATAAGATACCGCCATGAATGAACATGGACTGTCAATGGACTGTTTTTTTCCCCCCAAGGCATCAAACTGCCGACGCGTTCACGTCACGTGACACGCACAAGTAATGTACAGAGACAGGTTTCTTCTCCTTTCTTTGCCCAGCAAAAACGTGGCCATAGGCCTATATAAAACCCATTTCTAGCCTACTACATTTTATATGACTTGAGACATTAGCAGAATACTTTTAATACGACAAAAAATGCAAGGTAGCCTGCCACTGACAGTCCACGCACTGCCACCTACAGGTCTGTGGGCTCATTGTATGAATTAATACATTTCTCTGCGTGTTTTTTTTGCAAGGAATCAGTGCAGCAACGTATCAATTTGGCCAATGTGATCGCATCACACCAGAGCTCCACGTCGCTCTCGCCATTCAAACTTCCCCGCCAGTTTATTGCCAACACTGTAGCCTATTTTATAACATTTCAGCAAGCAAGAGGGTTGATCGACGCTTCTCTTCTAGCCTAGGCCTATTCTTTCTTTTTGATTTATTTTTGCTCAAAATAAGTTTCTAACTATATCGCTGTTCATTGTCTATATATAGGCTACTCGTTTAAGAGCTAGAGAGAGGGGGAAGAGATAGGCCAGTTATCAGAGGAGATGGGTGAATTACAAGAAGGGAACAGTGAAATATCTGTTTAGGCTATCCTTATCAATAAGTGGATGCACAGATTTAAATAAAGTACTAAGTCAAATGAAAATGTAGGCCTAGAGTCAACATAACCAGGCCTAGAGTCAACATAACATTTACATTTTAGTCATTTAGCAGACGCTCTTATCCAGAGCGACTTACAGTTAGTGAATACATATTTTTTTTATACTGGCCCCCCGTGGGAATCGAACCCACAACCCTGGCGTTGCAAACGCCATGCTCTATCAACTGAGCTACATCCCTGCTGGCCATTCCCTCCCCTACCCTGGACGACGCTGGGCCAATTGTGCGCCACCCATGAGTCTCCCGGTCGCGGCCGGCGGCGACAGAGCCTGGATTCGAACCAGGATCTCTAGTGGCACAGTTAGCACTGCGATGCAGTGCCTTAGACCACTGCGCCACTCAGGAGGCCTAGAGTCAACATAACCAGGCCTAGAGTCAACATAACCACCCATTGCTTCACTAAAAGGTATCAACGGCTGATACGTTATGGACAGGTTGTGTGCATGTGTTTCTATGTTCTAATGGTTGTCAGTTTCATCTTCATATAGCCTAGGCCTATATCACAGCTGTGTCTATCTTCACATTCACTTTCCTTGTCAATTGATATGATGGACTACATTGATTTAGCGTTCTCTTATAATGTAGACTAGTTTTAGATATCCTACAGAAAGGATTTGAAGCTAAGGCAAGGTTTTTAATCAGTTTTTTGGGGAAAGGAGAAGTGTGATTTTCTTATGCATCTGAGTGGGATGCGCTGCAGGCGGCTTTCATTGATGGGTCCTATTAGGTGGGTGGGCTATTTCTCTCTATGTCCATTCAGAAAGTTTCCTAAAATAGGCCTACCCTGTCTGGACTTCATCTCTTTAATCAGATAGAAAGAAAACTGTAGGCAGCAAGCGTCATGGTGGTCGGCATGTGCGATCGAGGAATGAAGACAGGTGCCAGTTTTGCATTTCCTCTCTTATTAAAATTGGTGCAAAGAATGAAAAGTGGCCAAGCTCCTTTCATGATTCATCATATAGGATGAATATCCAAATTTTTTCAGTAGCATATTATTTTTTCTGTAGGCCTATGATTTCTCTCTCATTACTGCGTCTTCTAGCCACTGAACAAGAATGGCCGCAGCAACCTATAGCCTACTTTGCGAGTGGCTGACCGCTGACGCATTCTATTTTTTAAAATTGTATTTTAGGGCGGGGGGCTGGCGAACTCCGAACTTGCGGGGGTCCAGAGAAACTACGCCATGCCAGTGATGCTGGGGTAATATTTACATAACCAATGTTCTAGTAATAGTCTGTTCCGAATAGGGCTTATGACACAAATTTCTATCAGGTAACAGTAGGCTATAACCGCTTGATCAATCGATTCAAGTTGGTATTTCAGCAATATAATAGACTAATGAAGACGTTGATTTGACAAGTGGGAAAGATTACAGCTACAGTGGGGAGAACAAGTATTTGATACACTGCCGATTTTGCAGGTTTTCCTACTTACAAAGCATGTAGGTCTGTAATTAATGTAACACTTCAACTGTGAGAGACGGAATCTAAAACAAAAATCCAGAAAATCACATTGTATGATTTTTAAGTAATTCATTTGCATTTTATTGCATGACATAAGTATTTGATCACCTACCAACCAGTAAGAATTCCGGCTCTCACAGACCTGTTAGTTTTTCTTTAAGAAGCCCTCCTGTTCTCCACTCATTACCTGTATTAACTGCACCTGTTTGAACTCGTTACCTGTATAAAAGACACCTGTCCACACACTCAATCAAACAGACTCCAACCTCTCCACAATGGCCAAGGCCAGAGAGCTGTGTAAGGACATCAGGGATAAAATTGTAGACCTGCACAAGGCTGGGGTGGGCTACAGGACAATAGGCAAGCAGCTTGGTGAGAAGGCAACAACTGTTGGTGCAATTATTAGAAAATGGAAGAAGTTCAAGATGACGGTCAATCACCCTCGGTCTGGGGCTCCATGCAAGATCTCACCTCGTGGGGCATCAATGATCATGAGGAAGGTGAGGGATCAGCCCAGAACTACATGGCAGGACCTGGTCAATGACCTGAAGAGAGCTGGGACCACAGTCTCAAAGAAAACCATTAGTAACACACTACGCCGTCATGGATTAAAATCCTGCAGCGCACGCAAGGTCCCCCTGCTCAAGCCAGCGCATGTCCAGGCCGATCTGAAGTTTGCCAATGACCATCTGGATGATCCAGAGGAGGAATGGGTCTGATGAGACAAAAATAGAGCTTTTTGGTCTAAACTCCACTCGCCGTGTTTGGAGGAAGAAGAAGGATGAGTACAACCCCAAGAACACCATCCCAACCGTGAAGCATGCACCGTATTGAGGGGAGGATGTGGTTCTCTGTAGCTCAGCTGGTAGAGCACGGCGCTTGTAACGCCAAGGTAGTGGGTTCGATCCCCGGGACCACCCATACACAAAAAAAAAATGTATGCACGCATGACTGTAAGTCGCTTTGGATAAAAGCGTCTGCTAAATGGCATTATATTATTATATATATTATAGAATGGATGGGGCCATGTATCGCGAGATCTTGGCCAACAACCTCCTTCCCTCAGTAAGAGCATTGAAGATGAGTCGTGGCTGGGTCTTCCAGCACGACAACGACCCGAAACACATAGCCAGGGCAACTAAGGAGTGGCTCCGTAAGAAGCATCTCAAGGTCCTGGAGTGGCCTATCCAGTCTCCAGACCTGAACCCAATAGAAAATCTTTGGAGGGAGCTGAAAGTCTGTATTGCCCAGCGACAGCCCCGAAACCTGAAGGATCTGGAGAAGGTCTGTATGGAGGAGTGGGCCAAAATCCTTGCTGCAGTGTGTGCAAACCTGGTCAAGACCTACAGGAAACGTATGATCTCTGTAATTGCAAACAAAGGTTTCTGTACCAAATATTAAGTTCTGCTTTTCTGATGTATCAAATACTTATGTCATGCAATAAAATGCAAATTAATTACTTAAAAATCATACAATGTGATTTTCTGGATTTTTGTTTTAGATTCCGTCTCTCACAGTTGAAGTGTACCTATGATAAAAATTACAGACCTCTACATGCTTTGTAAGTAGGAAAACCTTCAAAATCGTACAAATACTTGTTCTCCCCACTGTATATATAGGCTACAGTGGATTGATGCATTTTGCAGGTAATAAATGTTAGCTTAGTGATAACCAGTAATGGACAGTCATGGGACTTTTATTAATTGTTTTATTATATGTTGCTACAGCATTCAACCCACATAATGTATAGTGCATTTAATGTGTAAAAAAATTATCGAAACCAGTGATTATTTTGTAATAATCGAACCGACCTCAAAAAGCACTAATAGCTCAGCACTATTGGCTGTACAATATGTCAGCTGACAGCTATTAACATCTAAAATCCCCACCAGGTCGTGAGTTTGATCTGTGTGGTTGAAAAGCCAGGCCTGGTGCTAGCATGCTGGCTAACTAGTTGGCTGGCTAGTTCCTTATGAAAGAGAAATCACCTTCACGTTGGCATTGGTCATATTGTCGTTAGGGTCAGCTACAGCCAACGTACCCTAATTATAATCGCTAGCTAGGCAAGAAATGTTAGAGGTTTTGCCCTCCACAACCGAACAAACCTGACAAGGTTAGCTGCGGCTGTAGTTAGCACTACGCTAGCTAACTACCGGGAAACCATTCGCAGTTTGAGTTAGCTAGCTACCTACGGTTGATAAAACTCAGACAATATGGTGAAAAACTAGCTACATAATCAGATTTTACGTACCCCAAACACGTCGGTTTATCGGTTATTACGGGCGACTCTTCACTTCTGTGTCGCTACCTCCGGTTAGGTGCACCGATGTATGGTTATGTGGCTAGCTAACTGCGATACATCAACATCAATCGTCAATGTCGTCACTAGTTACCACAGCCACAAAGTCATAAACCCCGCCTATTCTTATTTTTTTACAATGTATCTTCTTAAAATTTGATTTTAAACCTAACTTGAACCACATTACTAACCTTAAATTAAGACCAAAAAGCAAATGATTGTTTCCAATTTTGACTTTGTGGCTATGCTATCTAGTGGAAACCACAACAGAGATGTACATTTTTAACAAATTAATATTTGATTCGTCGATTCAGTAGCCATGTTTTCAACGTCCAGTTCACAGATAGAACAATGAGACAGATATTTCACCGGATGTATAAATGTGAAGCACCCGTTTGGCGTTTCCACTCACTACCAAATATGGTAGTGAGCGGAAGCCCAGTGGCCTGCAGTGGGATAAAATAGAACGAGATTAATTTTGGCCGACATTCTGCAAATTTTGTCATCGATGAAACATTTGATCTCAATACAGTTTTCTGTTTTCAAAACTAAAATGTGTTATGAACATAGTTGACTAAGTTTAGTAGACTTTACCCTTTGCCAAAGTTTTTTTAAAATCGCGTTGATTAGGAACGCAAAGGCGAATTTAGTTACTGCACACGCGCACTTCACAAAGTAGGCGTTCCCTAACGGAAATATGCAAATATATGATAGAACGTGCCAATAGGATCTCGCAAGCTTGTGCTTGGCTCTGCCCATCTCCTTGCTTGTTCGGCCCACTATGACTCATTTGTTCCCATTGGAAACGACAGGCTGTGGTCTATCTTGGATTAGTTAGCTAGTTGTTTAGCCGTCGTCGTTTTTATTGATAAAACACTGTTATTTTGACACAATTTATGTCGCCAACCTATCATCTGTAATTTCATAAGTGCACGCTCGCGAAAAGAAAGAAAGCAACCACGAAGATATGGAGGTTGATTTTCCCGAGCAAGACGCTAGCAGCACGGACGAAGAAGACACTATCAGCTCTTCTGTATCTGAAGATGGAGACAGCTCGGGTAATGAATACAGTAAATGTAGCTAGCTAGATTTAATTAGGCCAAATGCAGCTTGCTGTTATGTTTTGCGTGTGTGTTAGTACAGTATGCATGGCGATTTTGATGATGATCTCCTTTATGACCAAAGTGATGCTGCGTGGCCAAGTTGCTAGCTAACTGCCTCTAGTGTGTTTACTGTGTGGGGGTTGTCTGACAGTTAGCATGTTTCTTTTGCCAACAGAGATGGACGATGAGGACTGCGAGAGGAGACGAATTGAATGCATGGACGAGATGACTACCCTCGAGAAGCAATTCGGCGACTTGAAAGAACAGTAAAGACGCTACTGGCTACTTTCCAAATTGAATCACTCCTACCAGATTGTTTTCTTTCTGATCCATGTTTACGTGCATGGTTAAGCCAAGTCAACTAGCTACTGATGATGCTGCTGTATTGGCTCACCCCTGTCTATCTCATTATGACTAGGCTGTACAAGGAGAGGCTCTGTCAGTTGGACATAAAGCTACAGGAGGTCATAGCAGGCTGTGCCCAAGAGTATCTGGAACCACTTGCCAACCTACAGGAGAATATGCAGATCAGGACTAAAGTGGGCGGTGAGTTTCCATGTCACTTTGCCTACACTAGATTGGATACTAACGTCCCACTTTGCATTGTAACTTTAGTTGTGACAGGCGGCTGATGTCAACGGACCAGTGCTTTTCTAAAATGTTTGTTGTGTGTCCCTCATGACCTACCTACCACCGGGTCCCTGGGTAGGCTACGTCCAAATATAACAAAGCAAACATTTGTTTATATATGTTGTCTATAGTCTCAGAAGGCTGGATCGATCATCGGCACCCACCAGGACAATCTAGAGCCCATCCTGGATATGCAGATCCTCAAAAAGCTTAGGAGTATAGAGGCCAACACTAGCCACCCCCTCCACAGTACCTGCCTGGAGCGTCGCAGTGCGATGGCAGACAGATTTATTTTAGCCAGGTCTAAAACATAAAGTTTCTGCAGATCCTTTTTTTACCATATGCTATGAGGCTTTTTAACACAAACACTTCGTTTTTATGTTTATTGATGATGTGTTGCTTTTAATGTCTGTGTGTCCTTGTTGTGTTTTAATGGCGTATTTATTGGTAATATATGTATTGGTTGGTGCAATTAAAGGTCCCCTCTGGGAGATTAATAAAGTACTATCTTATCTTATATACAATGAACTGTTACAACAATGTTACAATGTAGATATATGGCTCTGTTCTCAGTGACGTCAAACCTTCTGAAGGGTGCCAAGAGTAAAGAGATGTTTTCCTTGTCTTGTATCTTCTCCAGGAATCTACAGAGAGCTGTGTCTGGAGTCTGTGAAGAACAAGTACGACTGTGAGATCCAGGCTGCCTGCCAACACTGGGAGGTCGGGTCAATTCAATACGATACAACTTTATTGATCCCCAAGGGGCAATTTTTGGGCCAGTGAGTAATGTGACAGTGATCAAGCGTGGAATTAAATCATTGTTTGTCTCTGGCCCTGTCTGAGGTTTCGGGCTGTAGAAAGCAGTTGGTTTGAATCCTTGCTTTCCCTTGTCTAGTCACATACAGATCACCAATATGGCTACCTCAAGGAAGAGAGGAATGAAGGATGCATGGCAAACTACTGGAAAATTCCGTAGAATGCTTTGCAGTTATGCATCAGCAAAGTTGCATTTTTGCATGTATTTAACCAGGGTCCCTCTCCATGGCTTTGGTAATACTACAGTACTCATCCATGTTCTGTGTTTCCTCCCAGAGTGAAAAGCTGTTGCTGTTTGACACGGTGCAGAGTGAGTTAGAGGAGAAGATCAGACGCCTGGAGGAGGACAGACACAGTATCGACATCACCTCAGGTATAGTAGGCAATACACAGGCTATATGCAGGACTCTGATCCTGTGAACTCTATACAGAGGACCTTGAGGAAGGGCTATTACTGTACAGTTGATATTAGTTGGAAATGACTTTAAAGCCTATTAGTTTAAGTGAAGTCTACTATTGACACACCCGATTGAACTAATGAAGGTCATGGAGGAGAGTTGATGGGTTGAATTAGGTGTTTAAATGTAGGGCTGGGAAAAAAGCCTGCACACCGTACAGTCTCAGGTATACCAGCTCGGGTTCAAAGTGCCTTCACAAAGTATTCATACCCCTTGACTTATTCCACATTTTGTTGTGAATACTTATGAAATGCACATTGTTATATTTGATAACAATTGCTTATTTTTCCTCGACTCCAACCCCATTCGATGCGCATTGAACGGATGTGGGTGGAGCAATGTCTACATAAGGGTGCAAATTATAAACACACACAAAAGCTCTGACAAAGGCCTTGAGGCCGATACGTAAAGATTATTAAAGAGCAGTGATACTAGCAAGAGCAGTGATACTAGCAAGAGCAGTGATACTATCAAGAGCAGTGATACTATCAAGAGCAGTGATACTAGCAAGAGCAGTGATACTATCAAGAGCAGTGATACTAGCAAGAGCAGTGATACTATCAAGAGTAGTGTGCGGGTTTCTTCTTCTTCCTCATCTTGTGTTAGACTGAATTCAAAATATATTTTTTTGTATATAGTATCCCATAATGACAAAGTGAAAACAGTTGTGTGTCTTTCTGGGTAAGTCTCTTAAGAGCTTTCCACTCCTGGATTGTGCAACATTTGCCCAAAATTCTTTTCAAAATTATTCTTCAAGCTCTGTCAAATTGATTGTTGATCACTACTAGACAACCATTTTCAGGTCTTGCCATAGATTTTCAAGCAGATTTAAGTCAAAACTGTAACTCGGCCACTCAGGAACATTCACTGTCTTCTTGGTAAGCAACTCTAGTGTAGATTTGGCCTTGTGTTTTAGGTTATTGTCCTGCTGAAAGGTGAATTCATCTCCCAGTGTCTAGTGGAAAGCAGACTGATCCAGGTTTTCCTCTAGGATTTTGCCTGTGCTTAGCTCCATTCCGTTTCTTTTTTATCCTGATAACTCCCCAGTCCTTAACGACTACAAGCACACCCATAATATGATGCAGCCACCACTATGCTTGAAAATATGGAGAGTAGTACTCAGTAATGTGTTGTATTGGATTTGACCCAAACATAACACTTTTTTATTCAGGACAAAAAGTTAATTGCTTTGCCACATTTTTTGCATTTTTACTTTAATGCCTTGTTGCATGTGTTAGAATATGTTTGTTCTGTACATGCATCCTTCTTTTCACTCTGTCAATTATGTTAGTATTGTGGAGTAACTACAATGTTGTTGATCCATCCTCAGTTTTCTCCTATCACAGCCATTCAACTCTAACTGTTTTAAAGTCACCATTGGCCTCATGGTGAAATACCTGAGCGGTTTCCTTCCTCTCCGGCAACTGAGTTAGGAAGGACGCTTGTATATTTGTATTGACTGGGTGTATTGATACACTATCCAAAGTGTAATTAATAACTTCACCATGCTCAAAGGGATATTCAATGTCTGCTTTTTATTTTTACCCATCTACCAATAGGTGGCTTTCTTTGCGAGGCATTGGAAAACCTCCCTGGTCTTTGTGGTTGAATCTGTGTTTGAAATTCACTGCTCGACTGAGGGACCTGACAGATAATTGTATATGTGGGGGTCATTCAAAAATCATGTTAAACATTATTATTGCACTCAGAGTGAGTCCATGCAACTTATTATGTGACTTGTTAAGCACATTTGTACTCCTAAACTTATTTAGGCGTGCCATAACAAAGTGGTTGAATACTTATTGACTCAAGACATTTCACCTTTTCATTTTTAATTAATTTGTAAAAATGTCTAAACATAATTCCACTTTGACATTATGGGTTATTGTGTGTGTGTGTGTGTGTAGGCCAGTGACCAAAAATCTCAATTTAATCAATTTTAAATTCATGGTGTAACACAACATAATATAGAACTAGTCAAGGGGTGGGAACACTTTCTGAAGGCACTGTAACTGACTTGAGATACTGCATAGACCGCAAATAGCTTTTCTCTCTTTTTGATCTGCATTCCAGAACTATGGAATGATGGTTTACATTCACGGAAGAACAAGAAGAAGGATCCCTTCTGCCCTGCCAAGATAAAGAAGCCTGTGGTCGTCTCAGATATCCTTTCTTTGTACCGGTCCTCCTCTCTCCATCCTGTGTTACATCTACTGTATTAGGTACAGATACTGGACTGTCAGTGCTAATATCAATGAAGAACTTGAGCTTTTTACTTAACCCCTTCTCACGTCCATATATTATTTATATGTTGCAAGACCTCGATATACTTGAAGACTGGACAGCAATACGAAAGGTATTTGAGTTAACCAAATGTAAGTCTTTGTTGTAATTTTGTTAGGGTTGGAATTTAACTTTTCGATCTTGTTCTGTATGCACCACAGGCGCTGGCGACGTTCGGGCCGCACAGGGTCAAGGTTGATGGTAAGAGTCTCTGATTTCTGTTTGTTACAGTATCTGGTCCCACATTATATTAAGAGCAGGGATGACAATAGATTACATTTCTTACCTATACGGTACCTTCTATGTGTACACTTTTATTTATTTATTTTGGGGGGGGGGGGTTGGGCTAAAAATAGAATTACATATAGAATCCCTATTCGTTTTAATAGAATTACACATAGAATCCCTATTAGTTTTAATAGAATTACATATAGAATCCCTATTCGTTTAATATAATTACATATAGAATCCCTATTCGTTTTATAGAATTACATATAGAATCCCTATTCGTTTTAATAGAATTACATATAGAATCCCTATTCGTTTAATAGAATTACACAGACTCCCTATTCATTTAATAGAATTACACATATAATCCCTATTCATTTAATATAATTACATATAGAATCCTATTCATTTAATATAATTACATATAGAATCCCTATTCATTTAATAGAATTACACAGACTCCCTATTCATGTAATATAATTACACATAGAATCCCTATTCATTTAATAGAATTACACATAGAATCCCTATTCATTTAATAGAATTACATATAGAATCCCTATTCGTTTAATTGAATTACACATAGAATCCCTATTCGTTTAATATAATTACACAGACTCCCTATTCATTTAATAGAATTACACATAGAATCCCTATTAATTTAATAGAATTACACATAGAATCCCTATTAATTTAATAGAATTACATATAGAATCCCTATTCATTTAATATAATTACGCATAGAATCCCTATTCATTTAATAGAATTACACAGACTCCCTATTCATTTAATAGAATCACAGACTCCCTATTCATTTAATAGAATTACATATAGAATCCCTATTAATGTAATATAATTACACAGACTCCCTATTCATTTAATAGAATTACATATATAATCCCTATTCATTTAATAGAATTACACATAGAATCCCTATTCGTTTAATAAAATTACACATAGAATCCCTATTCGTTTAATAGAATTACACATAGAATCCCTATTCGTTTAATAGAATTACACAGACTCCCTATTTGTTTAATAGAATTACACATAGAATCCCTATTAATTTAATATAATTACATAGAATCCCTATTCATTTAATATAATTACAGACTCCCTATTCATTTAATAGAATTACACATAGAATCCCTATTAATTTAATAGAATTACACATAGAATCCCTATTCATTTAATAGAATTACATATAGAATCCCTATTCATTTAATATAATTACATATAGAATCCCTATTAATGTAATAGAATTACACATAGAATCCCTATTCATTTAATAGAATTACATAGAATCCCTATTCATTTAATATAATTACAGACTCCCTATTCATTTAATAGAATTACACATAGAATCCCTATTCATTTAATAGAATTACACATAGAATCCCTATTCATTTAATAGAATTACACTTAGAATCCCTATTCATTTAATAGAATTACACAGACTCCCTATTCATTTAATAGAATTACACAGACTCCCTATTCATTTAATATGATCTCTGTGGGCCTAATAGTAAAGATTTGTCATTCAACTTTTAAAATGTATTATCTTTGAATGTGTCATTAACACAACTAGTCATGATGTTTTCATCTGATTGTCAAACAATCACTTCAGAAGGCTCCTGTAAGCCTGGCTACCTGCGTACATTCGTCCACTCTAAAATAATTCCCGTTTCCATACAGTACACTGTGCACCCGCCATTTGATGAATGGAAAGAGGCGTCTGTACAAAAAATAAAATAAAAATGTAATGAATGGCAATGTCCGCGCACGTCGCTGTCTCGGCCACTCATCTCTGTCCGCGCACGTCGCTGTCTCGGCCACTCATCTCTGTCCACGCACGTCGCTGTCTCGGCCACTCATCTCTGCCTTCGCAAAAATCCGCTGTTATCATCAAAAGCATTTTGGAGCGTATTCTACAGGTTTTAAGTCCATTTGCAAACGTTTCATGTAGGTGACATGCTGTAATGATTCAATTATAGTGTAATACCCTACAGTTTCCTTGGCATCTTTGTGTTAATTATTGTGATTGGCTCTTGTTCAACCGGTATGGCGTATCCCCAATGATTATTTTGCCGGTACTCCGTCCCGGATCGTACCAGCTTACTTTCACCCGTGATTAAGACTCTGAATGTATGTATTTAGATAGTGTAACTGAAGTACGGGTACGTGTTAATACATAGTGCTTACAACTGTTGTACCTTCGTCGTGACATGTTTTGTGTGTGTGTGTGTGTGTGTGTGTGTGTGTGTGTGTGTGTGTGTGTGTGTGTGTAGTCCCTACCAAGGCTGACAGACACCACCATGTGGCGAGGTCTGAGGAGGGCAGACTGTTCTATGACAGCCAGTGGTACTGCAGAGGACAGGCCTTGTGTATCAATAGGAAGGACGAACACCCTACCAGGTGTGTATCATGGTGTCTGTATAGAAAATGTATGTTTTCAAATGGTGTGTGCGTATGTTGATGTCCTTGAGGTAAGTGTGTTGTGTGTGTGTGTGCCTTTGTGTATTTCTGTATGTACAGTGGGGGAAAAAAGTATTTAGTCAGCCACCAATTGTGCAAGTTCTCCCACTTAAAAAGATGAGAGAGGCCTGTAATTTTCATCATAGGTACACGTCAACTATGACAGACAAAATGAGAAAATTTTTATCCAGAAAATCACATTGTAGGATTTTTTAATGAATTTATTTGCAAATTATGGTGGAAAATAAGTATTTGGTCAATAACAAAAGTTTCTCAATACTTTGTTATATACCCTTTGTTGGCAATGACACAGGTCAAACGTTTTCTGTAAGTCTTCACAAGGTTTTCACACACTGTTGCTGGTATTTTGGCCCATTCCTCCATGCAGATCTCCTCTAGAGCAGTGATGTTTTGGGGCTGTCGCTGGGCAACACGGACTTTCAACTCCCTCCAAAGATTTTCTATGGGGTTGAGATCTGGAGACTGGCTAGGCCACTCCAGGACCTTGAAATGCTTCTTACGAAGCCACTCCTTCGTTACCCGGGCGGTGTGTTTGGGATCATTGTCATGCTGAAAGACCCAGCCATGTTTCATCTTCAATGCCCTTGCTGATGGAAGGAGGTTTTCACTCAAAATCTCACGATACATGGCCCCATTCATTCTTTCCTTTACACGGATCAGTCGTCCTGGTCCCTTTGCAGAAAAACAGCCCCAAAGCATGATGTTTCCACCCCCATGCTTCACAGTAGGTATGGTGTTCTTTGGATGCAACTCAGAATTCTTTGTCCTCCAAACACGACAAGTTGAGTTTTTACCAAAAAGTTCTATTTTGGTTTCATCTGACCAAATGACATTCTCCCAATCCTCTTCTGGATCATCCAAATGCACTCTAGCAAACTTCAGACGGGCCTGGACATGTACTGGCTTAAGCAGGGGGACACGTCTGGCACTGCAGGATTTGAGTCCCTGGCGGCGTAGTGTGTTACTGATGGTAGGCTTTGTTACTTTGGTCCCAGCTCTCTGCAGGTCATTCACTAGGTCCCCCGTGTGGTTCTGGGATTTTTGCTCACCGTTCTTGTGATCATTTTGACCCCACGGGGTGAGATCTTGCGTGGAGCCCCAGATCGAGGGAGATTATCAGTGGTCTTGTATGTCTTCCATTTCCTAATAATTGCTCCTACAGTTGATTTCTTCAAACCAAGCTGCTTACCTATTGCAGATTCAGTCTTCCCAGCCTGGTGCAGGTCTACAATTTTGTTTCTGGTGTCCTTTGACAGCTCTTTGGTCTTGGCCATAGTGGAGTTTGGAGTGTGACTGTTTGAGGTTGTGGACAGGTGTCTTTTATACTGATAACAAGTTCAAACAGGTGCCATTAATACAGGTAACGAGTGGAGGACAGAGGAGCCTCTTAAAGAAGAAGTTACAGGTCTGTGAGAGCCAGAAATCTTGCTTGTTTGTAGGTGACCAAATACTTATTTTCCACCATAATTTGCAAATAAAATCCTAATTGATTTTTGAGTTTGTCTGTCATAGTTGACGTGTACCTATGATGAAAATTACAGGCCTCTCTCATCTTTTTAAGTGGGAGAACTTGCACAATTGGTGGCTGACTAAATACTTTTTTTCCCCCACTGTATATTTGCATGTGATGCATTTGAGCGTGGAAGCATGACCTTGTGTGCTGTGGCAGATCAGGGGGTTGGGTCAAAACGTTTACACAGATCAGACACGGACAGAGTATGATTAGCTCGGTTTCATCGGTGAGGGGGGAAGCTATAGCCGCAAAGTTGGGGATAAACCGGCTATAGGATCCTGCCAGTCCCAGGAAGGACGTGACCTGTGTCTTGGTGCGTGGAACGGGCCAGTCACGTACCGCCTGAACCTTCCTCTCCTGGGGCTTGACGTTATCCCGTCCGATCAAATGCCCGCGTTCTCCACCACTTGTGGCAGATCAGGCGATTGGGTCAAGTCGTTTACACAGATCAGACACGGACAAAGTATGATTAGCTCAGTTTCAATGCTGTGTATTAATAAAATAATCAAAAGAAAAGGTTAGGTCTCCCCCATGAGATCCTCTCCAGGATACCGTCTCCAACTACACGGAAGTTACCTTACTTTCCCCAGTCCTCCCCCATGTGCTGCCCTTCTGGCAGCTTTATGGGCCTTGCGCAGCTGGTGAGCAATCCGCCCTTAATTACTCACCAGCTCCCAATCAGCCCCAGTTAGTCCTGTCTGGGAGCCCGTCGAGACCTGGCACGTCCAGCAGATGAAGCCACCGCCTCGTGATGTATACTCCATCTGTTACCAGGCCTCGACCTGGTGGCTGACCTGCTGTACGCCACAGTGCATATACTGTTGAGGTTCATACACTAGATTCAAGTGTTGTTGTAAGTGAATTGGTTTAAGGAGACATATAGGTGTATGTAATTTATATTTTATTATCCAATCCTCTTCCATCTCTCCGCACAGTGCCATAATAACCACCATAAACCATGACGAGGTGTGGTTCAAACGGCTTGACGGCAGCAAGTCCAAACTCTACATCTCTCAGCTGCAGAAAGGCAAATACACCATCAAACACTCCTAATGTCCCTAACAGCCTGCCATACTCTCTCACCTTGGATAACAGATGATGAACTCCAGTGCCATAAAATATCCTCTCCCTTATGTCAGTGGACTTAACCAACCCTGGTCATGTAGAGCTACAGGTCAGGGTGTGTAGGGTTGGTGACTAACTAATGCTCTCTGTAAGTATGTATGTTAATAAATCTGCGAGGCCAGCAAGTGTCATTACTTCTCTCTAAACTGGAAGCGAGAGGAGCAAGTGCTGCTACAAAAGGGCTAAGTTGCTGGTTGTGAGCGGTGGTGGTGTGCCTTTTTAACAAGACGATGCCTACAGTCTTGAACTAACTCAATGCAGTGAGGCCTTAGCTCCTCTGGCCGGTGAGAACAGGACGAGACGAGGATCAAGTCAAAGCGTTGGTTGTGACTGGATGGATGGAGAAAAAACCTTGCCCTAATTATGTGTTTTCTTCACTGTGAGTCCCCCGCCTCTTGTAGTATTCCCTCTAAAGTCTGTCTGTGTCATCTTCCATTTATTTGTTACTATTCTGAGAAACACAGCTCTCTCTTTCTTCTCTTTCTCCCTGCCCTCAAGGGGACATGATACCATTTTCACCTAACCAATGCTGTCAGATATGTTATCAATTCAAGGAAGGAAAGATTGATGTTTACTATATTTTAGCATGGCCAATGTCAGGAGAGATGGGTCAAAATGTCCATGCAATCCCACTCTTTTGCACATTATTGGATATCGTGGGAAAACGTTTCGTTGTCTGTGTATATAAGTACCAACTGCCAACAGTTTTGCATTTTAAAGGATTCTCAACATGATATTATGAATTGTGTAGATGTTACATACTGTATATGTTGGGAGCATTTGCTGTTGTTTTTTTTCGCAGCCTATGAAGAATGCTACTTTGGTCCGTCTGAGTACGATCAGACCAAATGTTTCAGTGCCATCAATTGAAATGTAGTCCTGTTGTTGTCTTGAGTTTTTATTTGTAAAGTTTGGATTTTTATTTTTTATTTTTTATTTTTTTGTAGAAAATGAACGCTCAGCCTCTACACTACCTTTTTATTTTCATATCATGCGGGAGGAACATATTAATAAAATGTCATAGTCCCTATCATCATGTACAGCAAATTAAATATGTCATTTTGTAGTAAACATGTCACTTGCCTTAGTTTGTAAAGATTGTAGACCCTTGAAGCGATCCTATAGAAAGAACTGGATTTACAGCCTTTGATTAAAGCAAAATAGTCTGTGTGGAATAGCAGGCCATATCATCATTCCTTTTTACATTGTCAGTCAGTAAAGCTGACAGCATGTCTAGTGATAGCTAAATCAACTTGCTCAGCACAAGCCATTCCTTCCTGCTCTCTGTCGAGGTCTAGAACAATCTATGTGAAATGAAACAGCTTATTACCTCACATTGCTAAGCAGGTTTCATATTGGATTTAAACTGCATGCAAAACCATTAGATATCTATATAGCTTCGTTGTGGAGACAACTGCCTGGCAATGCTGAACCCAAAGTCAATCCCAAGGTTTAGGCCAATTCAACCCCACCCTCCCCCTTCATATGAAAAGTGGCTTATTTGTAAAATGCTGTGCGTGGCTTGTTTGATAATGGCCGAAGTCTGCTGTGCTGTTCAACTGTTTAGCCAGGGTTTTCAGCCAGTGGGGCACTCACTAGATTAACACACTGTATTGGGATCGGTGCAGGATCCACTCAAATATCTCAATTATCCCCCTCTGTCCATTGGCTACCTAACTCCTATACTGAGCAAAAACTAACTAATTCATTAAGTAGCCTTCTGGGTAGAAGTTTACCTTGAGCACAGATCTAGGATCGGCTTATCCTAGCCCCAATCCTAACCTAAACCATTAGAGGTATGAAAGATATCTGACCCTGTATCAGTGGGTAGGGGCAACTTCAATCATACCACTCCAAAAAGCACTGTATATACTGTAAATCCCCTATAGTCATCAGTGCGTCAATATAAGTAACAAAATAAAGAAAAAATCCCCATCGAAATCTGTCAATTTAAGCTAGAGATATCTGGCTGTCTCAATCTACCGCATCCGCCTATGGCAGCCTTCCGCATCTGCAGTGGAAGGTGGCAGAGCTACAGCGGTGTTTGTCAGCGAGAGACATCCCGAAAATCGGTCTTCTCGTGAAAACGGCTGTAGCGTCTGAACGGTTTGGCCTCTCCGTTTTGCTCTACAAGCCCCACGGGACTAATCTGAAGTCGATCCCATTGATGTGCCAATTTATTTTTTGTAGTGTCCGAACCGTTTGGGCTACAAACTAACCCCACTGTGGAAAGGGGTGATTCTCACGAGCCCGATGGCATTCTCCGTTTGCTCTACGACCCCCACAAGTGTAATGGGACTCGTCTGAAGGTAACTGGTACCTGTTAAAAAAATTTTTTATGGATGTAGTTTTGTGCCTACCCAAAAAAAGGGGTTAAATACAGTGCATTCGGAAAGTATTCAGACCCCTTGACTTTTTCCATATTTTGTTACCTTACAGCCTTATTCTAAAATTGATTTAAATCGTTTTTAAGTATTCAGACCCTTTACTCAGTACTTTGTTGAAGCACCTTTGGCAGCGATACCAGCCTCAAGTCTTCTTGGGTATGACTACAAGCTTGGCACACCTGTATTTGGGGAGTTTCTCCCATTCTTCTCTGCAGATCCTCTCAAGCTCTTTCAGGTTCGATGGGGAGCGTCGCTGCACAGCTATTTTCAGATATCTCCAGAGATGTTCGATTTGGTTCAAGTCCAGGCTCTGGCTGGGCCACTCAAGGATGTTCAGAGACTTGTCCCAAAGCCACTCCTGCGTTGTCTTGGCTGTGTGCTTAGGGTCGTTGTCCTGTTGTAAGGTGAACCTTAGCCCCAGTCTGAGGTCCTGAGCGCTCTGGAGCAGGTTTTCATCAAGGATCTCTCTGTACTTTACTCCGTTCATCTTTCCCTCGATCTTGACTAGTCTCCCAGTCCCTGCCGCTGAAAAACATCCCCACAGCATGATGCTGCCACCACCATGCTTCACCGTAGGGATGGTGCCAGGTTTCCTCCAGACGTGACGCTTGGCATTCAGGCCAAAGTGTTCAATCTTGGTTTCATCAGACCAGAGAATCTTGTTTCTTATGGTCTGGGATTCCTTTAGGTACCTTTTGGCAAACTCCAAGCGGGCTGTCATGTGCCTTTTACTGAAGAGTGGCTTCCGTCTGACCACTCTACCACAAAGGCCTGATTGGTGGAGGGCTGCAGAGATGGTGGTCCTTCTGGAAGGTTCTCCCATCTCCACAGAGGAACTCTGGAGCGCTGTCAGAGTGACCATTGGGTTCTTGGTCACCTCCCTGACCAAGGCCCTTCTCCCTGATTGCTAGGCGGCAGGTAGCTTAGTGGGTAAGAGCGTTGTGCCAGTAACCGAAAGGTCGCTGGTTCTAATCCCCGAGCCGACTAGGTGAAAAATCTGTAGATGTGCCCTTAAGCAAGGCACTTAACCCTAATTGCTCCTGTAAGTCGCTCTGGATAAGAGCGTCTGCTAAATGACTGAAATGTAAATGTAATGCTCAGTTTGGCCAGGCGGCCAGCTCTAGGAAGAGTCTTGGTGGTTCCAAACTTCTTCCATTTAAGAATGATGGACGCCACTGTGTTCTTGGGGACCTTCAATGCTGCAGACATTTTTTGGTACACTTCCCCAGATCTGTGCCTCAACACAACCCTGTCTTGGAGCTCTACAGACAATTCCTTCGAACTCATGGCTTGGTTTTTGCTCTGACATACACTTGGTTAAGGGCTTGTAAGTAAGCATTTCACTGTAATGTCTACACCTGTTTGTATTCGGTGCATGTGGCAAAGAAAATTTTATTTTGAACTGTGGGACCTTATATAGACCGGTGTGTGCCTTTCCAAATAATGTCCAATCAATTGAATTTACCATAGGTGGACTCTAATCTCAAGGATGATCAATGGAAACAGGATGCACCTGAGCTAGATTTCGAGTCTCATAGTGAAGGGTCTGAATACTTATGTAAATAAGGTATTTCTGTTTTTTTTATTTGCGAAAATGTCATAAAGCCTGTTTTCGCTTTGTCATTATGGGGTATTGTGTGCGGATTGATGAGAAAAAATAAATAATTTTATCAATTTTAGAATAAGTCTGTAACGTAACAAAATGTGGGAAAAGTCAAGGGGTCTGAATACTTTCCGAATGCCCTGTATGTGTCAAATATATATATTTCCTGAGCTTTGTTATATCTCCTAGATATAGGACAGACACTTCAAATTTATTTTTTGACTGTCTTTTTTGCCATTTATGAATTTGTTATTCAATGTGTTTCTATGGGATTTGGTACTCAATATTTTATCGAATCATTTTTTGTGTGTGTTTTTTAAGTAAAGGGGTCCTAAAATTCGAAATCAAACAGCTAACTGATCCATGGTATGACCATCTTAAAACAATGCCATATGTCATATCTCCCGAGTGGCGCAGTGGTCTAAGGCACTGCATCGCAGTGCTAGCTGTGCCACTAGAGATCCTGGTCCGAATCCAGGCTCTGTCGTAGCCGGCCGCGACCGGGAGACCCATGGGGCGGCGCACAATTGGCCCAGCGTCATCCAGGGTAGAGGAGGGAATGGCCGGCAGGGATGTAGCTCAGTTGGTAGAGCATGGCGTTTGCTACGCCAGGGTTGTGGGTTCGTTTCCCACGGGGGGCCAGTATGAAAAAATAAAATAATGTATGCACTCACTAACTGTAAGTCGCTCTGGATAAGAGCGTCTGCTAAATGACTAAAAATGTAAATGTAAAATGTCAGTTTATAACCCGCCCAACGTCTTAGACTAGATAGATAATATTGCAGTAATACCAGTACTCCGTTCTGACCAGTTGGTGTCAGCAAAGCTCCATTGTGGTGGTGTTGCAGCGCTGCACTAGATCAAATTAAACGTTGTTTGTCATTCTTTGTAAACAACAGGTGTCGACTAACAGTGAAATGCCCTATGTCTGCCCTTTAAAACAACACATTTCACTGCGCCTATCTGGTGTAATAAAACATATATTTTTTTGTTGTTTCAAAAATGCAGAGAGAATTTTCAATAGAAAAATGATAACACTATGAATAAATGCACAATGAGTAATGATAACTTGGCAATATACACAGGGTACCAGTACCAAGTCGATGTGCAGGGGTATGAGGTAATCAAGGTAGATATGTATACTGAACAAAAATATAAACGCAACAATGATTTTACTGAGTTACAGTTCATATAAGTAAATCAGTCAATTGAAATTCATTAGGCCCTAATCTATGGATTTCACATGACTGGGCAGGGGCCCAACCATGGTTGTGCCTGGGAGGGCATACACCCACCCACATGGGAGCCAGGCCCACCCACTGGGGAGCCAAGCCCAGCAAATCAGAATGAGTTTTTTTCCCCCACAAAAGGGCTTTATTAAAGACAGAAATACTCCTCCGTTTCATCAGTTGTCCAGGTGGCTGGTCGCAGAAGCCGGATGTGGAGGTCCTGGGCTGGCGTGGTTACATGTGGTCTGCGGTTGTGAGGCCCGTTGGACGTACTGCCAAATTCTCTAAAATGACGTTGGAGGTGGCTTATGGTAGAGAAATTAACATTCAATTCTCTGGCAACAACTCTGGTGGACATTCATGCAGTCAGCATGCCAATTGCACGCTCCCTCAAAACTTGAGACATCTGTGGCATTGCTGCACATTTTAGAGTGGCCTTTTATTGTCCCCAGCACAAGGTGCACCTGTGTAATGATCATACTGTTTAATCAGCTTCTTGATATGCCACACCTGTCAGGTGAATGAATTATCTTGGCAAAGGAGAAATGCTCACTAACAGGGATATAATCAAATTTGTGGAGAAAATTTGAAAGAAATAAGCTTTTTCTGCGTATGGAAAGTTTCTGGGATCTTTTATTTCAGCTCATGAAACATGGGACAAAAACTTGCATTTATATTTTTGTTCAGTAGACGTATAGCATTGGAGGCTGCTGAGGGGAGGACAGCTCATGGTAATGGATGGAACGGAATAAATGGAAGGGTATCAAACACGTGGTTTCCATGTGTTTGATAACATTCCATGCACTCCATTCCAGCCATTATTATGAGCCGTCCTCCCCTCAACAGCCTCCACTGACATATACTGTAGGTAGGGATAAAGTGACTAGGCAACAAGATAGATAATAAACAGTTGCAGCACCGTATGTGATGAGTCAAAAGAGTTCAAAGGGTCAATGCAGCTATTAGTAAACTATTTAACTAACTATTTAGCAGGCTTGGGGGTAGAAGCTGTTCAGGTTCCTGTTGGTTCCAGACTTGGTGCATCGGTACCGCTTGCCGTGCGGTAGCAGAGAGAGCAGTCCGACTTGGGTGGCTGGAGTCTTTGACAATTTTAAAGGCCTTCCTCTGACACCGCCTGGTATAGAGGTCCTGGATGGCACCGGCGGTGATGCAACCAGTCAAGATGCTCTCAATGGTGCAGCTGTAGAGCTTTTTGAGGATCTGAGGGTCCATGCTGAATCTTTTCAGCCTCCTGAGGGGGAAGAGGCGTTGTTGTGCCTTCTTCACGACTGTGTTGGTGTGTGTGGACCATGTCAATTCCTTAGTGATCTGGACACCGAGGACTTGAAGCTCTCGACCCGCTCCACTACAGCCCTGTCGATGTGGATGGGGCGTGCTCGGCCCCCATAGAAGATGAGAGGGAAGTGGTCCCTGTAACTGATGATGGTTGGGACGGAGAGAGGGAAGACGTTTTCATCACATCACAGCTCGCCGGTCATGTCTGCTGCTGCCAGAGAGAGAAGGAGGGAGAGAGAGAATGAAAGAGAGGATGAGCGAGCGAGAGAGAGAAGTAGAGAGAGGAAAATCCCTATTACCGTGTCAAAGGCAGGTCCTGTGACTGCAGAGGTATTATGGATGAGAGCGAGGCAGGGGTCACCATGCTCAGAGGGTCAGTGGGATGTGTTTACAGCAACACCGGGGCTAATTAGACACTGCTAAATTACTGATAGTCTCCTGTCCCTGTATGTGTGGTTGGCAGTGTGTGTGTGCGTTTGTGCTTCTTTTTCTGTGTTTGTATGTGGATGTGATTGTATAAGACAATGTAAAATGTATAAATGAACATGTACAGCATGCTGGGCTTCATCAGCAGGGGAACGATTCACCACAATGACTGCACCTTCAAGGGCTATTTATTTTCAGCGTGGCAGAGCACATACACCCTACCAACCAAATGAGTCTCCTGTATCTGTGTCAGTGGCACTGGCACTGCCCCAGAGCCACTCACCCACCGCATTGGCACTTACACCTTTCTGTCTTTATTATCCGGGATTACCTTTCACCTTGGTGCTACTTTGGAACAAAGGCACTCTCTCAGGTATCTGCCTCACTGTCTGTGTGATACAGAAACCAGGTATTCCCTGCCCTGCCTGCCCAGTGCAGCCAAGAGTCACCATCACCCTGTCACCTTTGCTGAGTAGGGGCACACGACGGAAAACGTTAAAAAATATTTTGAAATGGGAAACTAAAATGACTGAGCGTTTCTTATTGGAGAAGTCCGGTAGTCCCTCCCTGTTTCCGTCTGTTTTCTTACATTTGGTGCCTAAAGAATACAACCCTGGCCTGGTTAAAGATGATGAACTGTCATGGCATCTGTGTCAATAAGCTCCATTGTTCCTGTCTCTCCTCTTTAAGCGAGGTGAAAAGAAGCTTATGTTTATACTGTAAGTCGTATGCTTCTACTGTCAGTCGTATGCTTCTACTGTCAGTCGTATGCTTCTACTGTCAGTCGTATGCCTCTACTGTCAGTCGTATGCCTCTACTGTCAGTCGTATGCCTCTACTGTCAGTCGTATGTTTATACCGTAAGTCGTATGCCTCTACTGTCAGTCGTATGCCTCTACTGTCAGTCGTATGCCTCTACTGTCAGTCGTATGTTTATACCGTAAGTCGTATGCTTCTACTGTCAGTCGTATGCTTCTACTGTCAGTCGTATGCCTCTACTGTCAGTCGTATGCCTCTACTGTCAGTCGTATGTTTATACCGTAAGTCGTATGCTTCTACTGTCAGTCGTATGTTTATACTGTAAGTGCTAAGTGGTTCATAATAATATAATGTAAAAAGAGTGATAGGGAAAGCAGCACCTCCCTGTGAAGACAGCCAGGGCAGGGCTGTAGGGGGCCTGTAGTGTGGATACTGTAGACAGGGTTTACATAGCAAAGGTATCAAGTTGACCATCGTCCCTGCAGCACATTGGTACAGAAGCACAGAACAGGGCTGATATGGAAAAGTAGTCAAATTTTCTACTGACATTGGTCGGCCATTGGGAGACTGCAGAGGCAGTCATGCATTACTGAGTTATAATTTGTTTTTTTGGTTTGTTTTTTACAGAGGAGTGTGTGTGTGTGTGTGTGTACGTGGGTGAGTGTATTGTATGTGTGTGCATGCAAACTGGACTTTGCAACACAGACTCACAGACAGTGCAACACAGACTCTAGTCCTAGTTGGTTGAGTTGGCAGGATGCTGAGAGTGCACCTGAGACAGGTAGCAACTCTGTTCTGTTTCTCTGTTTTAATCTCTCTAATCTCTGTGTGTGTGTATGTCTTCCCTCCACCCAGGAGTTCCCCACCGTCCTCATTTTCACCATAACGACACAACAGCAGCAGCCTTAGAAAAGTACTGCTTTGTGTTTCTCCGTTTACCAGGCAGTTTGTTATACTGCATGGTGCCCCGCCCAGCCTGGACACACACACACACACAAACACACACACACAGTAATTAGCCTGGTACTTAATACAAATTGAGCCAGGCATCCTGGGCACATATAATCAGACTCCCACACGCACAGTTGGGTTATATCCAGAAATGGCTGCTTCCCACTGCTTTTACCCAACATTATGTAAATGATCAGGTGACATCAATACATACGGACTAGTTCCCTTTCTGTCTGTTCACCTGATGAAACACTGTAGTTATGGGAATACACTGTATCATTGATTTCAGGTGTATTTTGGGGGGGACACATACAGTACATTCTTAGAAAAAAGGAAACTCCTTTTTGGTTCCAGGTAGAACCCTTTCCACAGAGAGTTCTACATGGAACCCAAAAGGGTTGTACCTGGAACAAAAAAAGAGTTCTACCTGGAACCAAAACAGGTTCTCCAAAGGGTTCTCCTATCGGGACAACCAAATATCCCTTTAACACTGAACAAAAATATAAACACAACAAGTAAAGTGTTGGTCCCATGTTTCATGAGCTGAAATAAAAGATCCCCGAAATGTTCCATACACACAAAAGCTTATTTCTCTCAGATTTTGTGCACAAATGTGTTTACATCCCTTTTAGTGAGCATTTCTCCTTTGCCAAGATAATCCATCCACCTGACAGGTGTGGCATATCAAGAAGCTGATCAAACAGCATGATCATTACACAGGTGCACCTTGTGCTGGGGACAATAAAAGGCCACTCTAAAATGTGCAGTTTTGTCAAGTAACACAATGCCACAGATGTCTCAGGTTTTGAGGGAGCGTGCAATTGGCATACTGACTGCAGGAATGTCCACCTGAGTTGTTGCCAGAGTATTGAATGTTAAGCCATCTCCAGTGTCGTTTTAGAGAATTTGGCAGTACGTCCAACCGGCCTCACAACCGCAGACCACATGTATGGCATCATGTGGGCGAGCGGTTCGCTGATGTCAACGTTATGAACAGAGTGCCCCCTGGTGGTGGGGTTATGGTATGGGCAGGCATAAGCCGGTTCGCTGATGTCAACGTTATGAACAGAGTGCCCCCTGGTGGTGGGGTTATGGTACGGGCAGGCATAAGCTACGGACAATGAATACAATTGCATTTTATCAATGGCAATTTGAATGCACAGAAATACTGTGATGACATCCTGAGGCTAATTGTGAGGCCATTTCTTTTAAGGTGTCTGTGACCAACAGATGCCTATCTGTATTCCCAGTCATGTGAAATCAATAGATTAAGGCCTAATTTATTTATTTCAATTGACTGATTTCCTCATATAAACTCTAACAGTAATATCTTTGAAATTGTTGCATGTTGTGTTCATATTTTTGTTCAGCATAGGTTCTAGGTAGCACCTTTTTTCTAAGAGTGTCTACACAATTACGGAGAGATTGAAGCCCAGGGTCAGCCTCGGTGCAGTGTCCCAGGAGCAGGTTCTAGGTAGCACGGAGAGATTGAAGCCCAGGGTCAGCCTCGGTGCAGTGTCCCAGGAGCAGGTTCTAGGTAGCACGGAGAGATTGAAGCCCAGGGTCAGCCTCGGTGCAGTGTCCCAGGAGCAGGTTCTAGGTAGCACGGAGAGATTGAAGCCCAGGGTCAGCCTCGGTGCAGTGTCCCAGGAGCAGGTTCTAGGTAGCACGGAGAGATTGAAGCCCAGGGTCAGCCTCGGTGCAGTGTCCCAGGAGCAGGTTCTAGGTAGCACGGAGAGATTGAAGCCCAGGGTCAGCCTCGGTGCAGTGTCCCAGGAGCAGGTTGTAAAGTACATAGACTAGGTTACATATCTTTCTAGGAACCTTCCAGGAACGAGGGAGAGAGAAACCGTCTGCAGCAGCATTTAGAATATGTGAACTGTCTTTAATTCCTTAAACTGAGAGAGGATAGTTGTAGGTTGTGTGCCAAATGGCACCCTATTCCATAGTGCACTACTTTGGACCAGGGCCCATAGGGTGCCATTTGGAATGCAACTGTAGTGTTGAGTATGTCTCAGAGCTTACTGTAAGAGGACGACACTGCAGTGGAGGCATGGCTAGGTGGTCCTAACCCTCTCCTAACCCTCCATGGTCCTAACCCTCTCCTAACTCTCCATGGTCCTTGTTACGAACCCCGTGGCTCTAAACATCTAGGGTGGATGGACATGAGACCCGTAACATAAATTCATGTAAATTATAAGTGTGACATGGAATAGTGAGAACAAATAAGACACAACTACCATGAACTACCGTCAAACACAAAGTGTTTATTTATGAACACACGGTAAGGGTTTGGGAAAAAGGGCTGAGCAGGACCCAAGAAATGAAACAATAGTGTAAAACCCCCCTAAACTGATCTAGCCTGCCTGAAGAACCGCTAGGCTACTGCTACCATACAAAAATACAGTGGGTGGTCCGCTCAGGTCTAACTGGTGTTTATAGACAGATTTCTTCCTACGGGTAATGTACGCCCAAGGGCAACTAGCTTAAACCCCCCTTTTCCCAAAAAACACACAAAACTACTAAACAGGGTACTCAGCAATTAAATAAGTACACAGGATACAACAGTATCCACACTCAGGTAAAGAAATATATTCTAATAATGTTACCAATAGGGTAACCAACAACTTAGTGCGTACACAACACACAGGACACCACCGTGTCCATACTCACATATGGCAAAAAGTCTCTCTCTCTCAACAAACACAAGTCTGGTTTTTATAAAATGGGATGTGTGATTGAACAAACGAGTAACAGGTGGTGCAATTAACAGGAATGTTCACTGATTGGTCCAATCAGCAGACACCTCAACGACCACCAATCAGGAACATACAGGACACCTGTGATTAGGGCAGAAAGAGTAGGAACACACAAAAACACAGGATACCTGTATCCGTAACACTCCCACCCTTAAAAGAGCAAACCAAAATGGTTTTGCGACACACGTACTATCACAACACCCAAATTCACAAATCATCCTATCGGGATAACAAAAAAAACCTAGATCATTACACACGAGACAAAGCATCTGCCAACACATTATCTAACCCCCTTTTTGTGGCGGATCTCCAAATTATAATTTTGCACGACAAGTGCCCAACGCATAAGGCGTTGGTTCTGGTTGTACATCCGGTGGAGAAAAACTAAGGGGTTATGGTCAGTATACACTACCACTGGTAATGCACTGGAACCAACATAAACTTCAAAGTACTGCAGAGCTAACAACAAAGCTAGAGCTTCTTGTTCAATGGTGGAATAGTTTGTCTGACATTTGTTAAATTTCCGTGAAAAATAACAGACAGGATGGTCCACTCCACTCTGGTCTTGCTGCAGTAGAACAGCACCAGCACCTCTGGCACTTGCATCTACCTCCAGTTTAAACGGCCGCTCAAAATCTGGCGCAGCAAGAACAGGAGTACTACACAAGAGTGCTTTAGCAGTGTTGAAAGCAGTACAACAATCTTCAGACCATACAAATTTTCTCGCCGGACTGAGCAAATCCGTTAATGGAGCAACTACCGCAGAGAAATTTTTACAGAAACTACGGTAGTAGCCAACCATCCCTAAAAACGGCGTAGCTCTCTTCTGGTGGTAGGTGCGGGAAATGCGTTTATAGCTGAGACCTTGGCATCTACAGGGCGCACCTGACCATGGCCGACCTGTTTACCAAGATAAGTAACAGTAGCCTTCCCAAACTCGCACTTTGCTAAGTTCAGGGTTAGAGAAGCGGTTGCTAGACGTTCACACACTACCCTTAGAGTGTTAACATGATCAGACCACTCAGTTGAATAAATGACCAGATCATCAAGGTAAGCACTACAATTAGGAACTCCAGCCAATACTGTGTTAACCAGGCGTTGGAAAGTGGCTGGTGCGTTCCGCATCCCAAATGCCATGACAGCATATTGTAGGGAAGTGATCTGGGGTCACAAATGCAGAGATGTCGGAGGCACGTGGGGTTAACGGCACCTGCCAGTAACCTTTTAGAAGATCTAATTTGGTTACATAGGTAGCAGCACCAACAGTATCAATACAGTCATCCAGTCTGGGTAACGGGAACGAGTCGGGCACTGTGACAGCATTGACTTTCCGATAGTCCGTACATAATCTGGATGTCCCATCAGGTTTAGGAACCAGAATGCACGGAGAACTCCAAGGACTTGAACTTGGCATAGCCAGGTTATTCTCCAGCAAATAACCGACCTCACCCCTCATTATCTTTCTCTTAGCGACGTTGACACGATAAGGATGTTGCTTGATAGGTGCAGCGTTTCCAACATTAATGTCATGTTCTAACACATTTGTACATGTAGGAACATCATTAAAAAGACATGGAAAGCTGTGTAATAGTCTCACAATATCATCTGACTTTCTGTCCGTTAAATGAATCAGGCTTGACGGGAGAGACAGCAGCATCTCTGAATTGGGCAATCTAGCACACTGCTGCTGAGTATTGCGCAACTCCAAACCATCTCCGTCCACATCATTAACATGACCTCCCACTACAGCCGTAGCAGCAACAGAGACAGCCGACTCGGCCAGTTTCTCTGGACTGTCTACCTGAGTAACGGGTCTGTTGTGGTATGTCTTCAACATGTTAACGTGGCACACACGAGATTGGCGTTTTCTATCAGGAGTCTGTATCACATAGTCAGTTTCAGTTAGTTTCTTTTCAATGACATAAGGACCAGCGAAACGTGCTGACAATGACGCTCCTGGCACAGGCAACAACACAAGAACTCGGTCACCTGGCTGCAGTGAACGAGAAACAGCCTGTGTGTCATAGTGTCGTTTCATCCGTTTCTGTGAGGAAGACAGCGCTTCCTTTGCTAGAGCACAGGCAGCATGTAGGCGCTCACGAAAGCGACTAACGTAGTCCAACACATTTTCTTTCACACACAACTCTTGTGACAAAAACTGATCCTTAAGGACTTTCATAGGTCCTCTCATGGTGTGTCCAAACACCAGTTCAGCTGGGCTGAACCCTAGGGATTCCTGTACTGTCTCACGGACAGCAAACAACACTAGAGGAACTCCCTCATCCCAATCTTTCTCAGATTCCAAACAATATTTACGGAGCATAGACTTCAGGGTCTGATGCCAACGTTCAAGCGCACCCTGAGACTCTGGGTGATATGCGCTTGACACACGGTGTGTAACTGACAAGGATTTTAACACTTGTTTGAAAAGTTTAGAAAGGAAATTCGTACCCTGATCAGTTTGTATCACCTTAGGTAATCCAAAAGTTGAGAAGAATTTGATCAACGCTTTACTCACCACCGGAGCAGTAATCCTTCGCAGAGGAATGGCCTCTGGGTACCTGGTGGCCACACACATAATTGTCAACATAAACTGGTTACCAGATTTTGTTTTTGGTAATGGTCCAACACAATCAACCATCACATGTTCGAATGGTTCACCTATGGCCGGTATGGGACAAAGAGGCGCGGGGAAATAACCTGGTTCGGTTTCCCAACTACTTGACAGGTGTGGCAAGTCCGACAGAACTGAGCCACATCTTGTTTTAAACCAGGCCAAAAGAAATGTCGCAAAACACGATCATAAGTCTTGGTGACTCCCAGATGTCCGGACCACTGGTGATCATGAGCGAGGGATAAAACATTTTGTCGAAAGGCTGTAGGAATCACTATTTGGTAAACAGCATTCCAATCTCCGCCAGCGTCAACATGGGATGTCCATTTACGCATGAGGAGATTACCATCAATGAAGTATGCCATGTTTTTCTTCTTTAGCTCGTCTTTTGAGACAACACTAGAAAAACATTTAGCCAGGCTAATGTCAACCTGTTGGTTAGCGATCAGCTGCTCACGAGTAACTGGTAACTGTATTGCTTCAGCAACAAGTTCCACATCCTTCTTCCTTTCTCTGGGCTGTTGGTCAGACTGCACCAGCTTACCAGAGGTAGCACTCGAACTATCCTCTGGGTCACACTCTCTGAATAGAATCGTGTCTGACAAATCTACCACTTCACCCACTTGTCGTGCTTGAGCACGTGTGACAGCACAAGCGGGGAACACATCTGGATAACCCTGTGCCAGCTCCTCGGAGAGAGACTGGTCACTTTTATCCAATACCTCCAATATGGGTATTACCTTTCCTCCGGCAATATCGTTGCCCATTATAAATGTCACACCTTTTACTGGCAACATAGGACGTACGCCCACTCTGAACAATCCACTGACTAACTCAGAGTGTACGTTCACAAAGTGCAATGGCACTGGGACGAAACCCATTTCAATTCCCTTGTACTAACACACTGGAACCACAATATGTATTACTGGACAAGGGCAACACATCAGCTAGTATGAACGACTGCGCCGCACCAGTATCTCTGAGGATTCTAACTGGACGCTGAGACGCTTCATCATCTGATATAGAAACAAACCCCCTCAAAATGAACGGTTCATAACTGTGATCTGGGACAGGGACTTTCAAACCACATTCACTATGAGGCTTCTGTCTTGATTCCGGCCCTACAACCGTACGAATCAGCCCAACACCCGTTGGCGGCCTGGTGTGCCGAGGCATCCCCGGTTTGCGTTTTAGCAGAAAGCAATCATTAACTATGTGTCCCACCTTATGACAATAGAAACAGTGACGCACATCTTTTGGGCGTGCTGGATGTACTGCTGGTCGACTAGGATTAAAAGTTAGCACCTCCGCAGCCCGGCTCTCCGTACGAGCCGAAAACACGCTCTTATGCGTCAACACAAACTCGTCTGCCAATACAGACGCTTCCGACAGTGAGGATACTTTCTGTTCGTTCAGATAAACTACAATGCGTTCCGGTAAGCAATTTTTAAACTCTTCTAACAAGATTAACTCCCGTAGAGAGTTAAAATCAGTTACCTTACTTGCACTGTGCCATTTGTCAAACAGATTTCCTTTGTCTCTAGCAAACTCCACATAAGTCTGAGTAGGAGACTTTTTATGAGACCTAAATCTCTGTCGATATGCCTCAGGAACAAGCTCATAGGCACGAAGAACAGTAGCTTTGACCACCTCATAATTCAAACTGTCTTCAAGAGGTAGCGCTGCCAGAACCTCTTGGGCTTTACCCTGTTAGCTTACACTGAAGTAATAGGCACCATACCTCGTCGGGCCATTTCAATGCTACCGCTATACGCTCAAACACACTGAAATAGGAATCAACCTCTGACTCCCTAAACACAGGTACCAAGGTGATCTGTCTACTAATATCAAATGTAGCAGACGACACCGCTGGTGAGGCTGGCTCACTAGCAGGCATAGTATGAGCAGAGACTAACCTCGCTGTTTCTGCCTCTAGTTCCATTTTACGCATCTCCAGTTCCATCTTACGCGTCTCCAGTTCTTGATCAAGCCTACGCGTCTCCAGTTCCATCTTACGCGTCTCCTGTTCTGCCTCTAGCTTACGCGTCTCCTGTTCTGCCTCTAGCTTACGCGTCTCCTGTTCTATCTTACGCGTCTCCTGTTCTGCCTCTAGTTCCATTTTACGCATCTCCAGCTTGTCTTGCCTGATTTGTGCCCGCTCTTCCGCCTCTATTTGGAGCCGTGTCGAGCGGACATCCATCCTGGCATCACTGTCAGTCAGTGGGGAGAGTGGGTCATAACGGGGCAATGTGGCTGGAGCCTTAGCCTCGTCCTCAGACACTGATGGGCTTACAGGAACAGCAACCACATCCCCCTACAGGAGCAGCAGACTCAGGCGGCGGTAACTCAAGCACTCGCTCGTTTAACAATATCGCTAACACTACTTCCCTAACTTCTGCTTTCACTAAACCCCTCGGTATGGGTACAGAAAAGTGGTCAGCCAAAGCCTGTAGATCCACTCTACGGCAATTATCAAAAACCTCCCACGTAGGGTTTTCCAAAAATGCCTCCAACTCAAAAGTAGCCATCCTACTAGCAACACGAGCCGTCGACTACTGAACACACAAAAAAAACAGGTAGTTACAGCTGCTAAGCTCAACACTGAACCAGACACTAACTAATTTACATGAGTAGCATGGGATAGATAGGATCCCCGGACGAACCCCCCACTTTATGTTACGAACCCCGTGGCTCTAAACATCTAGGGTGGATGGACATGAGACCCGTAACATAAATTCATGTAAATTATAAGTGTGACATGGAATAGTGAGAACAAATAAGACACAACTACCATGAACTACCGTCAAACACAAAGTGTTTATTTATGAACACACGGTAAGGGTTTGGGAAAAAGGGCTGAGCAGGACCCAAGAAATGAAACAATAGTGTAAAACCCCCTAAACTGATCTAGCCTGCCTGAAGAACCGCTAGGCTACTGCTACCATACAAAAATACAGTGGGTGGTCCGCTCAGGTCTAACTGGTGTTTATAGACAGATTTCTTCCTACGGGTAATGTACGCCCAAGGGCAACTAGCTTAAACCCCCTTTTTCCCAAAAAACACACAAAACTACTAAACAGGGTACTCAGCAATTAAATAAGTACACAGGATACAACAGTATCCACACTCAGGTAAAGAAATATATTCTAATAATGTTACCAATAGGGTAACCAACAACTTAGTGCGTACACAACACACAGGACACCACCGTGTCCATACTCACATATGGCAAAAAGTCTCTCTCTCTCAACAAACACAAGTCTGGTTTTTATAAAATGGGATGTGTGATTGAACAAACGAGTAACAGGTGGTGCAATTAACAGGAATGTTCACTGATTGGTCCAATCAGCAGACACCTCAACGACCACCAATCAGGAACATACAGGACACCTGTGATTAGGGCAGAAAGAGTAGGAACACACAAAAACACAGGATACCTGTATCCGTAACAGTCCTAAACCTCCATGGTCCTAACCCTCTCCTAACCCTCCATGGTCCTAACCCTCTCCTAACCCTCCATGGTCCTAACCCTCTCCTAACTCTCCATGGTCCTAAACCTCCATGGTCCTAACCCTCTCCTAACCCTCCATGGTCCTAACCCTCTCCTAACCCTCCATGGTCCTAACCCTCTCCTAACCCTCCATGGTCCTAACCCTCTCCTAACCCTCCATGGTCCTAACCCTCTCCTAACTCTCCATGGTCCTAAACCTCCATGGTCCTAACCCTGTCCTAACTCTCCATGGTCCTAACCCTGTCCTAACTCTCCATGGTCCTAACCCTCCATGGTCCTAACCCTCTCCTAACCCTCCATGGTCCTAACCCTCTCCTAACTCTCCATGGTCCTAAACCTCCATGGTCCTAACCGTCTCCTAACCCTCCATGGTCCTAACCCTCTCCTAACCCTCCATGGTCCTAACCCTCTCCTAACCCTCCATGGTCCTAACCCTCTCCTAACCCTCCATGGTCCTAACCCTCTCCTAACCCTCCATGGTCCTAACCCTCTCCTAACCCTCCATGGCCCTAACCCTCTCCTAACTCTCCATGGTCCTAACCCTCTCCTAACCCTCCATGGTCCTAACCCTCTCCTAACCCTCCATGGTCCTAACCCTCTCCTAACCCTCCATGGTCCTAACCCTCTCCTAACCCTCCATGGTCCTAACCCTCTCCTAACCCTCCATGGTCCTAACCCTCTCCTAACCCTCCATGGTCCTAACCCTCTCCTAACCCTCCATGGTCCTAACCCTCTCCTAACTCTCCATGGTCCTAACCCTCTCCTAACTCTCCATGGTCCTAACCCTGCCCTAACCCTCTCCTGGCCATGCCTTCCTGGTGCTCTAGCAGCACTGAGCTCTGACTCTGACCCCAGTCAACCGGCCATAGCCCTCCATTATTAAAGAGACGTCTCGTCTCACATGGCTGCTGATAAACACTCTGTTATCATGTAGGATCCAGTGTCTCATTACCAAACCAGGGTTAAGGAGTTATTACCTCCATGACTTTAGCTCAGCCCCGCTTGTATCTGACCTGGGTTCAAATACTGTTTGAAATAATTCAAAATACTTTATCTGGGTTTGATTGAGCTTGCCTTGCGCAATAAATAAAAATTGGTTGCTAAATGGGCAAACCCTGCCCCTCTGGCACTCCAGGCAGGCTAAAGCAAACGCTCCAAGTATTTGAAAGATTTGAAATAGTATTTGAACCCAGGTCTGATAGCCTGCCCATTTGTCATCCAGGAAGTTACATGGAGCAGACTGATTGGGCCCGGGCAGGGAGAGATCTGACAAGCTCCAATCCAGCGGAAACTGAAGCCAGGTTGGTTAGGTGGCGGTGAGTTTCCATGCAGTGCTCTGCTCTGCGTCCCTGTGCTTCTCAGGTTATGTTGAGTCCCTGCGGCGTCCCCGTGGCAACGCTGGAAAGGCCTTCTTTTATTTATCTGTCTGCTTTGGTGCTCACTCAACGACACAGAGAAAGAAAACAAAGCTGTGTGTGTGTGTGTGTGTGTGTGTGTGTGTGTGTGTTGAAGTGAAAGAACGAGGTGTAGTCAGACGGACTAAGGAGCACTCCATAGCCTGAAAACACACTGAGTGTACAAAACATTAAGAACACCTGCTCTTTCCATGACATAGACTGACCAGGTGGAGACAGGTTAAATAATGATTTTTTAAGCCAATTTAGACATGGATTGTGTATGTGTGAATGGGCAAGACAAAATATTTAAGTGCCTTTGAACGGGGTATGGTAGTGGGTGCCAGGCACACCAGTTTGTGTCAAGAACTGCAACGCTGCTGGGTTTTTCACGCGCAACAGTTTCCCGTGTGTATCAAGAATGGTCCACCACCCAAAGGACATCCAGCCAACTTGACACAACTGTGGGAAGCATCCCTGCGGAACGCTTTTGACACCTTGTAGAGTCTATGCCCTGACGAATTGAGGCTGTTCTGAGGGCAAAAGGGGGTGCTACTCAATATTATTATTACTATTATTATTAGGAAGGTGTTCCTAATGTTTGGTGTACATTTGACATTTGAGTTATTTAGCAGACACTCTTATCCAGAGCAACTTACAGGAGCAATTAGGGATAAGTGCTCAAGGGCACATTGACAGATTTTTCACCTAGTCGGCTTGGGGATTAGAACCAGCGACCTTTCAGTTACTGGCCCAACACTCACTGTATATTGAACAGGGAAAGTCTTCTCTCTTGATCTGAATACTTCATACATCTCTCACTCCATAAGGTTAGATGTTGACCCCCCACTTCCACTTAACAGACTCCAGCTCTTTAGCTCTGTACCTTCTGAAGTAAGGCCTTACTTGACCTATACAAGTTAACATCAGTCTGCATGATCCCTCTATTTTCCGCAAAGACTTACTTTAAAAGTCTGAAGGTATATTTAAGCAATAAGGCCTGAGGAGGTGTTGTATATGGCCAACATACCACTGCTAAGGGCGGTTCTTATGCACAATGCAACGCGGAGTGCCTGGATACAGCCCTTAGCCGTGGTATATTGGCCATATACCACAAACTCCCGAGGTGCCTTATTGCTATTATAAACTGGTTACAAACATAATAAGAACAGTAAAAATAAATGTTTTGTCATACCCATGGTATATGGTCTCATACCATGGCTGTCAGCCAATCAGCATTCAGGGCTCGAACCACCCAGTTTATATAATGTCTGATATACCACGGCTTTTAGCCAATCAGCTACTTGTTATAAGCATGTATGAGCCTTTATAATGTCTTATAATATGGCTTTAGATGCTTGCTCTTTGCTCAGTATTTTCAAAAACAAGTGAAAGCCTGTTAATTAAAGGCCAGGCTGGCGTTTGTAGTTAACGACTGATTCTCCCTCATTAGATAGAAGTCAGTAATTAGAGAGTAACAGCACTTATTCTAATCCTGACTCTTCACTCTTCACTCAGAATCCTGGCTGGCCCTACAATGGTAGATGCCTGTTTCTCACTCGGGACTACTTTATAATGATTAGGATGATAATATGGTATTTATACATTTAATAGATGCATTTATCCAAATTGAGTCATGCGTATATCCCAAAGTATGTATTGATTATAGGTGGCCCACTCGTACCCACAACTCTGGGTTTTGTACACAACATGCTTCGTCATCGATATGAGAAATCTCACGTTATCTGTTCCTAATAATATTTTTGTTCATATTGTAAAGGTTGAATGGCTCAGCCTTAGGTAGTCACTCATGAAGGTCTTATGGCATAGTGAGCTTACGTCAATGTTCCACTCACATATTTCATTATAAATCGGCCCTACTCTCCAGCGTGTGTGTGTGCGCGGATGTGCGTGTTCATCATAGATGGAACATGCATTTCTTTGGCTCAGAAAACAATCTTATCTGCGTTTCCCTTGCTGCAAGCCTAGCTCGATTAGCCAATCAGACTGAACTGTGAGCCGCCCACCTGGTGACTAGGCCTGTGTGTGTGTGTGCGTGTGTGTGTGTGTGTGTGTGTGTGTGTGTGTGTGGTGTGTGTGTGTGCGTGCATGCGTGGCCAGTGTATGCTTGCTGCTCATCACCCTCTTTGTGATCACACAGGCAGCACTCTGATGACATCACTAGCAACACATCCATTCTCTATAGACTATCTATCTTACATTTACATTACATTTACGTCATTTAGCAGACAATCTTATCCAGAGCGACTTACAAATTGGTGCATTCACCTTATAGCCAGTGGGACAACCACTTTACAATATGTTATTATTATTATTATTATTTTTATTTTTTTGGGGGGGTGGGGTAAGGGGGTGTAGAAGGATTACTGTATCCTATCCCAGGTATTCCTTAAAGAGGTGGGGTTTCAAGTGTCTCCGGAAGGTGGTGAGTGACTCCGCTGTCCTAGCGTCGTGAGGGAGCTTGTTCCACCATTGGGGTGCCAGAGCAGCGAACAGTTTTGACTGGGCTGAGCGGGAACTGTGCTTCCGCAGAGGTAGGGGGGCCAGCAGGCCAGATGTGGATGAACGCAATGCCCTCGTTTGGGTGTAGGGACTGATCAGAGCCTGAAGGTACGGAGGTGCCGTTCCCCTCACAGCTCCGTAGGCAAGCACCATGGTCTTGTAGCAGATGCGAGCTTCAACTGGAAGCCAGTGGAGTGTGCGGAGGAGCGGGGTGACGTGAGAGAATTTGGGAAGGTTGAACACCAGACGGGCTGCGGCATTCTGGATGAGTTGTAGGGGTTTAATGGCACAGGCAGGGAGCCCAGCCAACAGTGAGTTGCAGTAATCCAGACGGGAGATGACAAGTGCCTGGATTAGGACCTGTGCCGCTTCCTGTGTAAGGCAGGGTCGTACTCTCCGAATGTTGTAGAGCATGAACCTACAGGATCGGGTCAACGCCTTGATGTTAGTGGAGAACGACAGGGTGTTGTCCAGGGTCACGCCAAGGCTCTTCGCACTCTGGGAGGAGGACACAACAGAGTTGTCAACCGTGATGGCGAGATCATGGAATGGGCAGTCCTTCCCCGGGAGGAAGAGCAGCTCCGTCTTGCCGAGGTTCAGCTTGAGGTGGTGATCCGTCATCCACACATGTGATTCCATGTGATGGATTGATTTGTCATTGATTTCATACTGACAGTCTTTCAAATAAACTATTACATGTTTTCTGCCTATTGTCTTCTGTAGCTTGCTCCCTTTGTTTGGCTTGGCAACAGATCTGGGACCAGGCTAACTGCTAACCGTAGTGACCGGTTTCTGTTCTATTTGAACTGGCGTGTCCCTGTGCCTTAAGACAGGTGTTCCCAAACTTTTTCACTCAGGCCTCCCTTCCAGCATTAGGGAACATCTCAACCTATTTCTATGGGCACAAGCACTGTTCATGACACAAACTGTTCACACCCCTCTTGTTGGTGGAGAGAAGATTTTGCAGGTTTAAAGCTTATTTCCTGCAATTCTACACATTTTGTCATGTGGTGCAGAGAAAATGTTGCCGTGTTAAAGCACATTTTCTAGACATTCTATACATTTTGCCATGTCTAATATGTATTCATGTGATATTTGAGTGACTCGAACATTACTACAAAATGTATGGGCAAAATAACCTAGCTAAAAAACGTTAGCTGACAGGGGCTAGTTGATCTGGACATTTAAGTTATAAATAGCGCTCTAACAGTGAAGGCTGCTCAGGGGAGAACGGCTCATAATAATGGCCGGAACAGAGCAAATGGAATGGCATTAAACACCTGGAAACCAGGTGTTTGATGTATTTGATTCCATTCCACAGATTCCGCTCCACTCATTTCCACGAGCCCGTTCTGCCCAATAAAGGTTCCACCCACCTCCTGTGCTCTCTAAGGTATGCGATGACTGAGGAAAACAGATGATGCACTACCCAATTTCGAAATTGGAGTGTTTGGGAACCACTGCGTTAAGAGAGAAAAGACCTCAGCGTGTCCGTCAGTGTAAAAGCCACTGTGTCGACTGGTTATTGTTGCCAGATTCGACAATCCACAACTGTCAATGCAGAATAGGAGAAAACACGACATCAAGCACTAGAACAACGCAAGCTTAAACAACACTGTTACAACACTGTGTGTAGCTATTTAAATCTCCCCTGACAGCCAGAGAGCACAGATCACTTTAAATTGTGTTTTATTCAATTATTTAATCGGAAGAGAACATTAACATTTAACAAGAACATTATCCAGACTTGTTCAGAAAGAAGTGGTGGTTCATCTTGCCAGACAAAGACAAACAGGAACAAGATCTGTTCTGAATTGTATAAGTTGCTTATTTTTTGTTTTGGGGTACTAGTCGAGATGACTGAAATCTAGAATATCTTAGTAAAAGACTGCTCTCTCTTTAGATTTCAGTGGAGTTGGTCTAGTTATTATTTTTTGATGGTGAAAATGCTAGTGTGATGAAAACGTTCCAAAGGCTCGCATTGGTCGCTTCTTGTATGCGTCAAGGCCCAGTGCTCCTACTGACAATTGACCTGTGGGGTTACTAGATGGGTGTAGTAGTGTTTTTGAGGGGTGAATGTTCAGTCAAAAATGTAATAAAATGTCCCCTCAAATTCAGTCAACAAATCCGAAGGACAGATATTAAAGTATGTTTGATTGTTTAATTATGTTATATAGCACTCTGTGTGCCCTTGACACAGCTTCATAACAGATCAATTCTAATCATCATCACTGAGTAAGTCAAATCAGATATTCCCAGAACATCCGTGATGCTGTATCACGTCAGTCGTCTCCTCTCCTGTCCTCTCCTGTCCTCTCCTGTCCTCTCCTGTCCTCTCCTGTCCTCTCCTGTCCTCTCTTGTCCTCTCCTGTCCTCTCCTCTCCTCTCCTATGGTACTTTATTAGCATTGTCTCTACAAGACTGGTCCATTCCCTCCTTCCCTCCATTTCCTCCTTCCCTCCATCCCTCCATCCCTCCAGCCCTCCTTCCCTCCTTCCATCCATCCCTCCTTCCCTCCTTCCCTCATTCCTCCTTCCCTCCATTCTTCCATCCCTCCATTCCTCCTTCCCTCCATCCCTCCATTCCTCCTTCCCTCCATCCCTCCATCCCTCCTTCCTCATTCCTCCTTCCCTCCATTCCTCCTTCCCTACTTCCCTCCTTACCTCCATCCCTCCTTCCCTCCATTCCGCCCTTCCCTCAATCCCTCCATCCTTCCTCATTCCTCCTTCCCTCCATTCCTCCTTCCCTCCATCCCTCCTTCCCTACATTCTTCCTTCCCTCATCCCTCCATCCCTCCTTCCCTCCATCCCTCCTTCCCTCCATTCTCCTTCCCTCCATCCATCCTTCCCTACATCCCTACATGCCTCCTTCCCTCCTTCCCTCCATCCCTCCTTCCCTCCATCCCTCCTTCCCTCCATTCTCCTTCCCTCCATCCATCCTTCCCTACATCCCTACATGCCTCCTTCCCTCCATCCCTCCATCCCTCCTTCCCTCCATCCCTCCATCCCTCCTTCCCTCCATTCCGCCCTTCCCTCAATCCCTCCATCCTTCCTCATTCCTCCTTCCCTCCATTCCTCCTTCCCTCCACCCCTCCTTCCCTACATTCTTCCTTCCCTCCTTCCCTCCATCCCTCCTTCCCTACATTCTTCCTTCCCTCCATCCCTCCATCCCTCCATCCCTCCTTCCCTCCATCCCTCCATCCCTCAATCCCTCCATCCTTCCTCATTCCTCCTTCCCTCCATTCCTCCTTCCCTCCATCCCTCCTTCCCTACATTCTTCCTTCCCTCCTTCCCTCCATCCCTCCTTCCCTACATTCTTCCTTCCCTCCATCCCTCCATCCCTCCATCCCTCCTTCCCTCCATCCCTCCATCCCTCCTTCCCTCCATCCTCTGCCCCACTGCAAGGTCTTCTCCAGTCTCCAATGGGCAACAGCTGGTGCGCTCCAGTGTGAGTGTGTGGATGTGTGTGTGAATCCCAGGAAGGAAATTCCTGGCAGGAGGATTCCAGCTCAACACGTTCTCTGACTGTGTACACACACGCACACATAAGCACACACACGAACACATAGACACACACCTACTCACATAGACACGCACACATAAACACACACACAAATACATAGACACACACATACTCACATAGACACACACACACATAAACACACACACGTACACCTAAACACACACACAAACACATAGACACACACACACGCACACATAAACACACACATACTCACAGACACACACACGAACACATAAACACACAAACACAGACACACACACACGTAAACACAGACACACACACACACACATAGACACACACATACATACACAGACATATTGTACATACAGTAAACACACACACTGCCTCTCTGCAATGCTGTCTGAGGTTTATCCCCAGGAAGAGCTGCTGTCGCTGCTGCAATACTCTCCCCCCCCCCCCTCTCTGTGTGTGTGTGTGTGTGTGTGTGTGTGTGTGTGTGTGTCTGTGTGTGCATGTATTTCATTGATTGTATTACATAAGTGACATATGTAATGTGTGAGGGGGGAACGGTGAGGGGGTACTAGAGAGTTTTCCCCACACAGCTGTGTAGGTGCACTTCAGACTGTTAATGTTAACATCACCATAGCTCCATGATATACATAAGCTATCAAAGTCATGGAAGGCCCCATGGTACAGGTAGTCCCTATGGTGCAGACATGAACACAGTGGGGCCGGTAGGCCCCATGGTGTAGATGGGCCCCATGGTGCAGGTAATCCGTGTGTTGCAGATAAGCCCTGTGGGGCTGGTGGGCCCCACAGTGCAGGTTATCCCCATTGTGCAGAGGTTAACAATGTATGAGCTCTACAGGACTGGTGATCTATACGCCACTAGCCATAGATGGTTGGATAACACTGCTGGTGTATGCACACACACACACGTACACACACACACGGAGGGAGAAGATTGTTCCTGTTCTGCCAGTGTCCATTATTAAAAGTTGTTTGTATTGCCTCAGCCTGGCGTTTGCTTTTTCATTAGAGGGAATCTTATATCATCGCCTATGAATATTGTATGAGTTCAGAGGCGCTGTTGTCGTGACAGTGTAGTAATATCTCACAACATTCAAAAATGAGTGTAGTCTCGTAGGTACATGGAAGGAGGAAAAGCCCCAAAGACGACATGTACCAGCGAGGAAAAATGAAGCGAAATAAAAAGAGAAATAGTGAAGTGAAATAAAAATGTAAATGCACGGTAAGACAAACAGAACGGGCGGGAGCGAGGGAGAGGGGGGAGAGCAATAGACAAACAGAACGGGAGGGAGCGAGGGAGGGAGAGCAATAGGGGGATTAAGAGAGAGCAATAGAGAGATGGAGATATATGGAGAAAGAGCAAGATGGAGAGAGAGAGGTGTGATGAGTGTGATAGAAGGAGTCAGGCGCAGGAGGGTAATCACCGAATGCAGAGTTTATTCCATCGTACACAAATAGCGCTGGATAGCGACAAGCAAAACAGGCACAGGGGAAAATCTACCCTGGCAATACAAGGTAACGGTTGCTCCAACAATAACAGGCACAGGGGAAACATCTACCCCGGCAATAACAAGGTACGAGTAGCTCCACTGAGCTACACTACTCTCACAAATAAACAATCACCCACAAGGACAAGGGGGGCAGAGGGAACACTTATACACGGACTAATGAGGGGATAAGAACCAGGTGTGTGTGATTGACAAGACAAGACAAATGGAATGATGAATAATGGAGCAGCAGTGGCTGGTAAGCCAGTGACGACCAACGCCGAAGCCTGCCCGAACATGGAGGGGAGGCAGCCTCGGCGGAAGTCGTGACAGTACCCCCCTTGACGCGCAGCTCCAACAGCGCACCGACCCCGGCCTCGGGGACGGCCAGGAGGACGCGGAGCAGGGCGAGCCGGATGGTGACGGTGGAAATCCCGCAACAGGGAGGGATCGAGTATATCCCTCACCGGGACCCAGCACCGTTCCTCCGGACCGTACCCCTCCCACTCCACGAGGTACTGAAGGCCCCCCACCCGACGCCTCGAATCCAGGATGGAACGGACAGAGTAGGCCGGGGCCCCCTCGATGTCCAGAGGAGGTGGAGGAACCTCCCGCACTCCTGGAGCGGATCAACCACCACCGGCCTGAGGAGAGACACATGAAACAAGGGGTTAATACGGTAATCAGGGGGAAGTAATAACCTATAAGTGACCTCGTTGATTCTCCTCAGGACTTTGAATGGCCCCACAAACTGCGGGCTCAGCTTCCGGCAGGGCAGGCGGAGGGGCAGATTCTGGGTCGAGAGCCAGACCCGATCCCCCGGTACAAAGACCGGGGCCTCACTGTGGTGACGGTCAGCGTTGGCCTTCTGACGACGCACAGCGCGCTGGAGGTGAACGTGGGCAGCGTCCAGTCATCCACCGCTGGAGCCTCGGTGTGGCTCTGTTGCCACGGTGCCAGAACCGGTTGGTAACCTAAAACACATTGGAATGGCGTTAGGTTAGTAGAGGAGTGGCGGAGAGAGTTCTGGGCATATTCTGCCCATGGCAAGAACACCGACCACTCCCCTGGCCGGTCCTGGCAGTAGGACCGCAGGAACCTACCCACATCCTGATTTACCCATTCCACCTGCCCATTTGACTCGGGGTGGAACCCAGAGGTCAGGCTGACCGAGACCCCCAGACGTTCCATGAACGCCTTCCAAACCTTGGACGTGAACTGGGGACCTCGGTCGGACACTATATCCTCTGGCACCCTGTAGTGCCGAAAGACGTGAGTAAACAGGGCCTCCGCAGTCTGCAGGGCCGTGGGGAGACCGGGCAGAGGAAGGAGGCGGCAGGACTTGGAAAAGCGGTCCACAACGACCAGGATGGTGGTGTTACCTTGGGAGAGGGGAAGATCAGTCAAGAAATCAACACTAAGGTGAGACCATGGTCGTTGTGGAACTGGTAAAGGTTGTAACTTACCCGCTGGGAGGTGCCTAGGTGCCTTACTCTGGGCGCACACTGAGCAGGAGGAGACGTACACCCTCACGTCCTTAGCCAAGGTAGGCCACCAGTACTTTCTGATCAGTCAGCGCACTGTACGACCGATACCTGGGTGACCAGAGGAGGGTGACGTGTGTGCTCAGTAGATCAGACGATCACGGATAAGAGCAGGCACGTACCGCAGCCCAGCTGGACACTGAGGAGGAGATGGATCTGTGCGTAATGCCTGCTCTATATCCGCGTCCATCGCCCATACTACCGGCGCCACAATGCAGGAGGCCGGGAGGATGGGGGTGTTGTCTCTGGGCCTCTCCTCTATGTCATACAGCCGGGACAGTGCCTCTGCCTTCACGTTCTTCGTATCCGGAATGTATGACAGTGTAAAATCAAAGAATAGGGAAGAATATGGCCCACCTGGCCTGGCGAGGATTCAGCCTCCTCGCTGCCGGGATGTACTCCAGGTTACGGTGGTCCGTCCAGACGAGGAAAGGGTGTTTCGCCCCTTCGAGCCAATGCCTCCACACGGTCAAAGCTCGGACAACAGCCAACAGCTCCCGATCACCAACGTCGTAGTTCTGCTCCGCCGAGCTGAGCTTCTTAGAGAAGAAGGCACAGTGGCGGAGCTTGGGTTGTGTGCCCGAACGTTGGGATAGGACAGCGCCTATCCCTACCTCGAACGCATCCACCTCCACTACGAACGGTAGTGATGGATCGGGGTGGGCCAGTACCGGGGCTGAGGTGAACAGACCCCGCAGTCTCCTGAAGGCCAGGTCAGCCTCAGCAGACCAGCGGAGCCGGGACAGCCCACCCTTCAACAGGGATGTAATGGGAGCTGCGACCTTGCCAAAGCCCCTAATAAACCTCTGATAGTAGTTGGCAAAGCCAAGGAAGCACTGCACCTCCTTAACCGTGGTTGGATTACGCACGGCTGAAATGCGATCTCCCTCCATCTCCACACCTGAGGTGGTAATGTGGTATCCGAGGAAGGAGACGGACTGCTGGAAAAACATACACTTCTCTGCCTTGGCATAAAGGTAATTTTCCAACAGTCGGGCCAGCACTTTGTGAACCAGGGACACATGCTCGGCGCACGTAGCGGAATACACCAGGATGTCATTGATGTAGACCACCACACCGCGACCAAGCATGTCCCGAAACACCTCGTTCACAAAGGACTGGAAGGCGGATGGAGCATTCATCAAACCGTACGGCATCACCAGGTATTCATAATGCCCCGTGGTTGTGCTGAATGCTGTCTTCCACTCGTCCACCTCCCGAACACGCACCAGGTTGTATGCACTCCTGAGATCTAGTTTAGTGAAGAAGCGCGCCCCATGCATTGACTCAATCACTGAAGGAATGAGGGGGAGAGGATAACTAAATCGTATCATTTCCTTGTTCAGTGGTCAATAATCAATGCACGGGCGCAGACCGCCGTCTTTCTTCTTCACAAAGAAGAAACTCGAGGAGGCGGGTGAAGTGGAGGGACGTATATACCCCTGGCCCAGGGACTCAGTGACGTATGTATGTTTCCATAGCCATAGCCTCCTGGGAGGTACAGCATCTACCCGAAGGTTTATCGCCCAATCCCCCGCCCGATGAGGTGGTCATTTAGTCACTCGCGTCTTTGAAAACGTGTGCGCCAAATCGAGGTATTCGGGGGGAATGCTCATGGTGGAGGTACCGTCTAGACTTTCCACCGTGGTTGCACCAACGGAAACACCTAGACACCTACCCTGACACACTCGCGACCACCCCGTAAGAACCCTCTGCGGCCAAGGGATACCTAATACCACAGGGAAAGCAGGAGACTCAATCATCGAAAAAGTAACCTGCTCACAATGAATCTCCTGGGTGATCATGGTGACTGGTACAGTGACTTCCTTTACAAACCCGGACCCTAATGGTCGACTATCAAGTGCTCTGATGGGGAGTGGAATGGATAGAGGAACCAATGAAATGCCTTGACGGCGTGAGAATGCCCTCCGTTCACATTATATGGTAACAAAAATGTCCTCTTTTGCTGTGTGATTTGGAACTGGGCCATGACAGTTTCTAAAAGAAAGAGCAATGGCAAACTTGATCACATTTATACCGTAGACTATACCCATACTGTGAAATATTTTAATTAGCCTATTTTCTTAGGTCTATTTACTTTAGAGCATGTTTGGCTATTAAATGAACAATGGATAAATGGTAGGCTAATATTTGTTGTGTAGTGGGATTAAGCGGTGCAGCGGGCAGCCTAGTGCAGGGTTTCCCAAAGTCGGTCCTGGGGCCCCCCCTGGGTGAATGTTTATGTTTCTACCCTAGCACTACACAGCTGGTTCAAATTATCAAGTCATCATCAAGCTTTGATTATTTGAATCAGCTGTGTAGTGCTAGGGTAAAAACCAAAATGTGCACCCAGGGGGGGGGGGGGCCCAGGACCGAGTTTGGGAAACCCTGGCCTAGCGGTTAAGAGTGTTGGGCCAGTAACCGAAAGGTCGCTGGTTTGAAACCCCGAGCCGCCAAGGTGGGAAAATCTGCTGTTCTGCCCTTGAGCAAGGCAGTTAACCCACAAAGATAAGGCAGTTAACCCCCAAAAACGTTCTGCACTTGAACAAGGTAGTTAACCCCCAAAAACGTTCTGCCCTTGAACAAGGAAGTTAACCCCCAAAAACAACTGCTCCCCGGCACTGATGACGTTGACGTTGATTAAGGCAGCCCCCCGCACCTCTCTGATTCAGAGGGGTTGGGTTAAATGTGGAAGACACATTTCAGTTGAATCCATTCAGTTGTACAGCTGACTAGGTATCCCCTTTCCCTTCCCCCTAAACCAGTCATATCAGAAAAGGAGAGACATGCCCTGCAATATGAATATGATTTAGGCCTATAATAAAAGGAAAATAAACACATTAGTCTACATGCTGCCATGGGAGCTCCTTACAAACGGCAAATGCAGCTGTTTTATCATTTTGCCTACATTATGTTTTTATTAGTCTAGCATTATTATAATTAATGTGCATCAAGCACCTCATTTTCCCTCAAAATAACAATATTTGCTTGCAATACCATTGATCAACTACTAGAAGTTGTGTGTACGCATGGTCTGAGACTTGCGTTGAGATACGCACACTTTCCCGTCAAATACCTTTGCGGGAAAACTGGTGCACAGAATTAAAAAATAATTAATATAAAACAATATTTGTTAAAAATATATTTTTTCCCACTAAAGTTGTGCACTAGGCCTTTACTACTCCTGTATGAGTGAAGAAAAATACTTGTCAGCAGAGCAGGGAGAAGCCCACCCCCCACAAGCCCTGCCACATTGGCCGGTTGTCAGTAGTAGGGTATTGTTCATTGTCACGCCCACTGCTTTTGTTCAGGGTATAAACAGTACACACATCTGTCCACAATCAGTATTGGACTTTAGAGTAGAGTGTGTGTGTGTGTGTGTGTGTGTGTGTGTGTGTGTGTGTGTGTGTGTGTGTGTGTGTGTGTGTGTGTGTGTGTGTGTGTGTGTGTGTGTGTGTGTGTGCGCACCAGGAGACGCTGATAGGCTGCACCACACAACCATCAAACTGCTCCCTATGGGGGTGATGGTAGGTTGTCATGGAGCCTTTAGTTAACTGCTCCCTATGGGGTGAAGATGTGTTGTCATGGAGCCTTTAGTTAACTGGTCCCTATGGGGTGAAGGTGGGTTGTCATGGAGCCTTTAGTTAACTGCTCCCTATGGTATGAAGGTAACCTCAATCTATTTCACTGCTGGTGCTCCAGTGGTGTTAGCTGACATATGCGCCAGTGTGAGCGAGTGCTTCTTGTGTGGGTCCTCTACATGGTTCCTGGTACACATTTTTGTCACAGATGGCTGTGTATATTACCAGATGTCTACATTGCTTGGATATGTGTTTTATATATCACAGGAACCACAAACATGATGTAACAATTATATAGGCCTCATCTAAGCAGAACAGAAAATGTGTGGATTTGGAATGCACATAAAATGAATGTGCACATTCTATAGCCTATGGAGATTTGACATGTATGGTAAAGAATTATACATGTTAGCCCTTTCACTGACAGACAGCAGAGCTACTCCACTGTATGGAGAAGCATGTGCTCTGTTTCTCCTATCAGTACTCGGGGGGGCAGACAGCCGAACTATAATCATGACCCAAATATGGTTAAACAATGTGGTTACATCTTCCTTGACTTTTAGGTAATACTGTAGAATGGCGAACCGACCCCTTGTCTCTATTACTGTGGAGTTTGAAACATTAACAAGTTAGCCTGGGTTTGCCTTGCCTTACTAGGACAAGGCTGCTACAGCACAGAAGCTTCTCTCTCCCGTTGAGGCTTATTTAGCCTCCCACTTGCCTTTTTCAAAACCCCAACATTTATAGCATGCGGCTGTTGCCTAGCAACTCCTCAGATCTAGAGCGAGAGAAAGCCGAAGCACAGCAGTAATGTGTATGTATATCTAGGGCTCAGTTAGAAAGCAAACAGTGGTGTTTTTTTTCCTTTTCCTGCAAGGCTCAAATGTTGCTGTGAGTGGTTATGCAAAATTTAATGATGTCACGTGACACTGTAGCCTACGAAGGATAAACACAGTGATCTTGAATAATTGAATTTGCTAGGACTATTATTGAGATAAGCCTAATTTATCCTCATCTTTTACAGATATAATCCAATATCAGTTGATATTTGGCAATATATTAAAATCTGTCACGTGTGGTCAAACCCATCTTATCATACCCCTAAAATAACCACACGAGAAACCCAGTCAAAGTCCATGGTCTTTTTTATTTGAAAAACAAAAATATTAAGACTAGCATGTAAAACTTGGAATGAATGTAAAGTGAACTCAGATGAACAGTGGAGAAGACTCTTGTGCTGAAACTCCTACCTACAGAATGGATACTGCAGATAAACACAACAACAATCTCGTCACACTCCTGTCCAAGTCGAGAACACTGAAGAAAGAAAAAAACGTGAAGGCCAGTGAATCTCCCTTACTGCCAGAAAGAGGGAGCCGTAAGACTCCTTCTATCACTCCTCTTCAGAGCAGGTACGCACAAATACTTTAGATGGACCTCCAAATAACATAACAAAAGAAAAAAACATGCCAAACATTTTGAAAATGTAATATTCTTTTGTCATTAAAAAAAATATATACACTACCGGTCAAAAGTCTGGACACACCTACTCATTCAAGGGTTTTTCTTTATTTGTACTATTTTTTACATTGTAGAATAATAGTGAAGACATCAAAACTATGAAATAACAAATACGGAATCATGTAGTAACCAAAAAAGGGTTAAACAAATCAAAATATATTTTATATTTGAGATTCTTCAAATAGCCACCCTTTGCCTTGATGACAGCTTTACACACTCTTGGCATTCTCTCAACCAGCTTCATGAGGTAGTCATCTGGAATGCATGTCAATTAACAGGTGTGCCTTCTTAAAAGTTAATTTGTGGAAATTCTTTCCTTCTTAATGCGTTTGAGCCAATCAGTTGTGTTGTGACAAGGTAGTCCATATTATGGCAAGAACAGCTCAAATAAGCAAAGAGAAACGACAGTCCATTTCTTTAAGACATGAAGGTCAGTCAATACGGAAAATTAAGAACTTTGAAACTTTGAAAAACCATCAAGCGCTATGATGAAACTGGCTCTCATGAGGACTGCCACAAGAATGGAAGACCCAGAAAAGTTCATTAGAGTTACCAGCCTCAGAAATTGCAGCTCAAATAAATGCTTCACAGAGTTCAAGTAACAGACACATCTCAACATCAACTGTTCAGAGGGGACTGTGTAAATCAGGTCTTCATGGTCAAATTGCTGCAACAAAAAAAAAACACTACTAAAAGGACACCATTAAGAAGAAGAGACCTGCTTGGGCCAAGAAACACGAGCAATGGACATTAGACCGGTGGAAATGTGTCCTTTGGTCTAGAGTCCAAATTTGAGATTTTTGGTTCCAACCGCCGTGTCTTTGTGAGACGCGGTGTGGGTGAACAGATGATCACCGCATGTGTATTTCCCACCGTAAAGCATGGAGGAGGAGGTGTGATGGTGTGGGGGTTCTTTGCTGGTGACACTGTCTGTGATTTATTTAGAATTCAAGGCACACTGAACCAGCATGGCTACCACAGCATTCTGCAGTGATATGCCATCCCATCTGGTTTGGGCTTAGTGGGACTATCATTTGTTTTTCAAAAGGACAATGACCCAACACACCTCTAGGCTGTGTAAGGGCTATTTTACCAAGAAGGAGAGTGATGGAGTGCTGCATCAGATGACCTGGCCTCCACAATCCCTCGACCTCAACCAAATTGAGATGGTTTGGGATGAGTCGGACCGCAGAGTGAAGGAAAAGCAGCCAACAAGTGCTCAGCATATGTGGGACCTCCTTCAAGACTGTTGGAAAAGCATTCCAGGTGAAGCTGTTTGAGAGAATGCCAAGAGTGTGCAAAGCTGTCATCAAGGCAAAGGGTGGCTATTTGAAGAATCTCAAATATATTTTGATTTGTTTAACACTTTTTGGGTTACTACATGATTCCATGTGTGTTATTTCATAGTTTTGATGTCTTCACTATTATTCTACAATGTAGAAAATTGTACAAATAAAGAAAAACCCTTGAATGAGTAGGTGTTCTAAAACTTTTGACCGGTAGCGCATATATATATATATATAAATAAGTTCCATTCCACTTTCAGCGTGAATAAGAACCATCTTTCCTTTCATATACCATATCACTAGGGTTCCTCTCCAAATACAAAAATCTGTACCAAACCAACAATACCAACGATGCCCCTGTGTAATCAGCACACTCTGATTGGCTGCAGGGAGTGCTCCAGTCACAAGCTGCATGCATGAAGCCCAGAAAACAGAGAAGAGAGAGAGAAAGGAGAGAGAGTGAGAGATGGCCAGCCCAAACATCACCACTAGCAGATGGATGGAACCTGGAAGGGGTTCCAAGGTTCTATGGGTTCCAAATGCCTTGCTTCAGTTTGAAGGTAGCTATTACAGGATTACTTTTTTCATCTTTAAAGTACTGATGCTAAACTCATTTTCTGGGGGACAGGGTCACTAATCATATCATGCAGACACTTTTCGTATACGTTTTATATCCCAAAAAAAAAAATTGTGTGTGGAAAGATATTTTATTTCAACATTCAATTATTTTCTATAGAGAAACGGTATGAATAAATGAAAACAGTTGTTTTTCCAAGAGGTAAGTAAAACAGATTTTTTTTTTTTCTAAGAGGGAACGGGGCAAGTCGGGCGAGGTTCACTTTGCAGTCATCATCTGTACAAACTCTGTAGAAGGAGAGAGAGATAGAGAGACAGAGAGAGAGAGAATGAATGAAAGAACACAAAGACAAAGATTAGGAACATACTGTAGCTCATTGGACCCCATTAACCCATTGTGTAAATGCAGGACAGTGTAAATTAAGCCGCCTACACATTTCTGTACTGAATGAAATCTTACCACTACCTTGTAAAAACCATGTCTATCTTTATTTCCCAATTCAACACAATCACAAATCATTTTTTTGCCTTTTAATCATTTTAACACCTAACAAACACTTTGTACCTTCAAAAAAACATTATTTACATAGGCAGTGTTGTTACCTCATATCCCAGCGATAATGACTTACATTACGCCTGAAAAGAAAACGCTTTAATTTGCTCAACTTGCCATTGGCTGAACTTACCCCAAGGCAAACATTCTGACTATATTAACCCACACAGCTACAAGGATGCACTTGCATGCTAGGTTTAGGACCTCATATTGAAGCTTATAGTGACCCCAACTGATGTATTGAACAATCTTAAAATTATCTACTTTGGTTTAGATACAAATTAATTTGACATGGTGAAAATCTGTTTTTTGGACCTAACTTGCTTACCACTTTTTCAATGTGGGTTCGGTAACGCTTTAATTGACACCCGAAAAAGCCATATCTCAGACTGCCCATCTTAATATTTTCTTTTTATTGGCCAGTCTGAGATATGTCTTTTTCTTTGCAACTCTGCCTAGAAGGTCAGCATCCCGGAGTCGCCTCTTCTCTGTTGATGTTGAGACTGGTGTTTTGTGGGTACTATTTAATGAAGCTGCCAGTTGAGGACCTGTGAGGCGTCTGTTTCTCAAACTAGACACTCTAATGTACAGTGGGGGAAAAAAGTATTTAGTCAGCCACCAATTGTGCAAGTTCTCCCACTTAAAAAGATGAGAGAGGCCTGTAATTTTCATCATAGGTACACGTCAACTATGACAGACAAATTGAGAAGAAAAAAATCCAGAAAATCACATTGTAGGATTTTTTATGAATTTATTTTCAAATTATGGTGGAAAATAAGTATTTGGTCAATAACAAAAGTTTCTCAATACTTTGTTATATACCCTTTGTTGGCAATGACACAGTTCAAACGTTTTCTGTAAGTCTTCACAAGGTTTTCACACACTGTTGCTGGTATTTTGGCCCATTCCTCCATGCAGATCTCCTCTAGAGCAGTGATGTTTTGGGGCTGTCGCTGGGCAACACAGACTTTCAACTCCCTCCAAAGATTTTCTATGGGGTTGAGATCTGGAGACTGGCTAGGCCACTCCAGGACCTTGAAATGCTTCTTACGAAGCCACTCCTTCGTTGCCCGGGCGGTGTGTTTGGGATCATTGTCATGCTGAAAGACCCAGCCACGTTTCATCTTCAATGCCCTTGCTGATGGAAGGAGGTTTTCAATCAAAATCTCACGATACATGGCCCCATTCATTCTTTCCTTTACACGGATCAGTCGTCCTGGTCCCTTTGCAGAAAAACAGCCCCAAAGCATGATGTTTCCACCCCCATGCTTCACAGTAGGTATGGTGTTCTTTGGATGCAACTCAGCATTCTTTGTCCTCCAAACACGACGAGTTGAGTTTTTACCAAAAAGTTATATTTTGGTTTTTATCTGACCATATGACATTCTCCCAATCCTCTTCTGGATCATCCAAATGCACTCTAGCAAACTTCAGACGGGCCTGGACATGTACTGGCTTAAGCAGGGGGACACGTCTGGCACTGCAGGATTTGAGTCCCTGGCGGCGTAGTGTGTTACTGATGGTAGGCTTTGTTACTTTGGTCCCAGCTCTCTGCAGGTCATTCACTAGGTCCCCCGTGTGGTTCTGGGATTTTGCTCACCGTTCTTGTGATCATTTTGACCCCACGGGGTGAGATCTTGCGTGGAGCCCCCAGATCGAGGGAGATTATCAGTGGTCTTGTATGTCTTCCATTTCCTAATAATTGCTCCCACAGTTGATTTCTTCAAACCAAGCTGCTTACCTATTGCAGATTCAGTCTTCCCAGCCTGGTGCAGGTCTACAATTTTGTTTCTGGTGTCCTTTGACAGCTCTTTGGTCTTGGCCATAGTGGAGTTTGGAGTGTGACTGTTTGAGGTTGTGGACAGGTGTCTTTTATACTGATAACAAGTTCAAACAGGTGCCATTAATACAGGTAACGAGTGGAGGACAGAGGAGCCTCTTAAAGAAGAAGTTACAGGTCTGTGAGAGCCAGAAATCTTGCTTGTTTGTAGGTGACCAAATACTTATTTTCCACCATCATTTGCAAATAAATTCATTAAAAATCCTACAATGTGATTTTCTGGATTTTTTCCCCTCAATTTGTCTGTCATAGTTGACGTGTACCTATGATGAAAATTACAGGCCTCTCTCATCTTTTTAAGTGTGAGAACTTGCACAATTGGTGGCTGACTAAATACTTTTTTTCCCCACTGTATTTGTCCTCTTGCTCAGTTGTGCACCGGGGCCTCCCACTCCTCTTTCTATTCTGGTTAGAGCCAGTTTGCGCTGTTCTGTGAAGGGAGTAGTACACAGCGTTGTACGAGATCTTCAGTTTCTTGGCAATTTCTTGCATGGAATAGCTGATAATGGGCCTCTGTACGCCTATGTAGATATTCCATAAAAAATCTGCCGTTTCCAGCTACAATAGCCATTTACAACATTAACAATGTCTACACTGTATTTCTGATCAATTTGATGTTATTTTAATGGACAAAAAAATTGATTTTCTTTCGAAAACAAGGACATTTCTAAGTGACCCCAAACTTTTGAACGGTAGTGTATGTCACAACAGGTGTAAATATGGGTCATGACAGTGTTAATGACCATATTATGATAGGTTATGTCAGGTATTATTTCATACACTACATGACCAAAAGTATGTGGACAACTGCTTGTCGAATGTCTCATTCCAAAATCATGGGCATTAATATGGAGTTGGTCCCCCCTTTGCTGCTATAACAGCCTCCACTCTTCTAGGAAGGCTTTCCACTAGATGTTGGAACATTGCTGCAGGGACTTGCTTCCGTTCAGCCACAAGAGCATTAGTGAGGTTGGGCGATTAGACCTGGCTCGTAGTCTGCGTTCCAATTCATCCCAAAGGTGTTCGATAGGGTGGAGGTCAGGGCTCTGCGCAGGCCAGTCAAGTTCTTCCACACCGATCTCGACAAACCATTTTTGTATGGTTTGTGCATGAAGGCATTGTCATGCTGAAACAGGAAAGGGCCTTCCCCAAACTGTTGCCACAAAGTTGGAAGCACAGAATCGTCTAGAATGTCATTGTATGCTGTAGCATTAAGATTTCCCTTCACTGGAATTAAGGAGCCCGAACCATGAAAAACAGCCACAGACCATTATTCCTCCTCCTCCAAACTTTACAGTTGTCACTATGCATTGGGGCAGGTAGCGTTCTCATGGCATCCGCCAAACCCAGTTTTGCATTGGGGCAGGTAGCGTTCTCCTGGAATCTGCCAAACTCAGATTTGTCCGTCGGATTCATCCCTCCAGAGAACGCGTTTCCACGTCTCCACAGTCCAATGTCGGCGAGCTATACACCACTCCAGCCGACGCTTCGCATTGCGCATGGTGATCTTAGGCTTGTGTGCGGCTACTCTGCCATGGAAACCCATTTCATGAAGCTCCCGACGAACAGTTCTTGTGCAGTTTGGAATTCGGTAGTGAGTGTTGCAACTGAGGACAGACGATTTTTTACGCTCTACAGCACTCGGCGGTCCCGTTCTGTGAGCTTGTGTGGCCTACCACTTCGCGGCTGAGCCATTGTTGCTCCTAGATGTTTCCACTTCACAATAACAGCACTTACAGTTGACCGGGGCAGCTCTAGCAGGGCAGAAACTTGACGAACTGACTTGTTGGAAAGGTGGCATCCTAGGACGGTGCCACATTGAAAGTCACTGAGCTCTTCAGTAAGGCCATTCTACTGCCAATGTTTGTCTATGGAGATTGCATGGCTGTGTGCTCGATTTTATACACCTGTCAGCAACGGGTGTGGCTGAACTAGCCAAATCCACTAATTTTAAGGGGTGTCCACATACATTTGTATATTTAGTGTATTATGACATGGTTATGACACTGGGTGTCAAGTAAAGTGTTACCATGGTTTCTCCCTTCTCAGACTCCATGAAATGATGACCTCTTCCTAAATATTTGGTCAAATGATTAACTTTATGTATGGTTTTCAAGAAACAAGGGTGGCTGAACTTACCCCACTCTGCCCTCTTACCTTCATTGTCTGTCTGTCTGTCTGTCTGTCTGTCTGTCTGTCTGTCTGTCTGTCTGTCTGTCTGTCTGTCTGTCTGTCTGTTGTCTGCTGTCGCTGTCGCTGTCTTCTGTCTGTCTGTCTGTCTGTCTGTTGTTGTGTTGTTGTGTTGTCTGTCTGTCTCCCTCCCTCCCTCCCTCCCTCCCTCCCTCCCTCCCATCTAATAACCACTAATAACCACTGCTACATGTGGCAGGTTAATCATACAGGGCAAGATCTGTCCTCTTACCTTCATAATTGACCTGTCCGTCTCCATCAATGTCTGCTTCTCTGATCATCTCGTCTACCTCCTCGTCTGTTAACTTCTCCCCCAGGTTTGTCATGACGTGGCGGAGCTCTGCGGCGCTGATGTAGCCGTTTCCGTCCTGGAGACACAGGAGAGAAGGAATCCCATTGGGTGAGAATAGATGGAAAGGCATTCCCATTCGGTGAGCAATCAGGATATAACCGAGAGGCAAATCCCCATTGGGTAATGATGAGTGGAGAATCAAATCCCATTGGACGGTTAATGATATATATAGCATCACCATAACAGGAAGAGTTTGACGACGTGTTTATCAAAAGGTGGGTACATCTTATGAAAGTTGACTGTTTACTAGTTTATAACGAAGCAAAATTGTCCTATGAGGATAATAGTCTCTACTCTCCAAGGTAGTACATGCTTTGGCGTCCCGTCATTCAGGACAGGTGGGGAGGAGCCCCAAATGTTTTGAGCCCCACCCTTTTTGCATGTTATTTTGGCATTAATACATGTCACATATCAGTCTGCAAACAATGTACAAACATTTATAAATCATTGAGTTAATAAAGCCGCATACAAACATGGTCTCTCTTTTGCTTTCTTGAGTAAGGCAGCTCCAAAATGCAGGTGTTTCAACCTAGCTCAGTGCTTTCTGTGGTGGTGGGGCAGCCAACTGAAAATACGGAGCGTAACGGTTGGTAATGTTCTCTAGTTGCGCCGTGATTGGCTCAGTGTTCTGTCACTCATGGGGACACCACGTCACCGCAAAATCTACGGGGAGAGCTCGAAAAATTCAAGACCCTTGGGTGCTGCCATAGAGTTACATTAGAAGTGCCCATCCAAGAAGCCTCAAGGTCATTGGCCACAGATAAAATGACATAAAATCACGTTATACCTACAGTAGCTTTGATTGGACTGATCATGTCAACATCATACTTTCAAAATCTTAGCTAGCAGTCATCATCATGAATCAAGTCGACAATATACTGGCAAATCCTTTTCAATCCTTGTAATATTAAGAGAAATTATGAAGAGAAATTATAGATAAAACGTATCGGTGCTCATCGGTCATTGGACATAAACATGTTGGAAATCGCAAATTCAACAAAGAGTGGTTTGGAAGGAATCAGTGGCTAACTGCAAGCATTGAAACACAATCACTAGCCTGCTATTCAGTGGAGTGGCTGTGTGGTCCAAATCTGGGTATAAGGGGCTCTTTTCCAAGCTTAAAAAGGATAAACATTCAACATTGGCCATGCTGTCAATCCAGCATGACTTCTGCCGCTTTCAAACCAACTGGAAAATCGGAAATCTCAGACTTCAGTGAGTTCAAGACAACTGGGAACTCGGATAAAAACGAGCTCCGACTGGCAAAATAAGTTTTGAATGGTCATCCAACTCGGAATTCTAAGTCGGGAACCCGGGCCTCTTTCTAGAGCTCCGACCTGAAGATCACTAATGTCATGATTCGTCCTTGTTTTTTTCAGAGTTCCCAGTTGTCTTGAAAGCACCATAAATCCAGAGAATGGCAGACTTTGATGACCAAGTGATGACAAAATTTGCCCACCAAGGACCGCCACACCACCTTCCTGTTCAAGTGAGCACAGCACAACAAGGGGAGTCCAAAGATGTATTGTATTCTGCTGCATAAATGATGTAATATGCCAGGGAGATATGTATACTGTAGCTAAAAAGTAATACTAAGTGTATGTTGTGTAGTAAGCCGTTAGTAGCCCATGTGCCTCATTCTAATAATTTGGTCCCTTTTCCCCTCATAATTTAGCCTACTGTTCTGACTTGGTGGTGCACATGTAGCCTATAACCTGTTTTAGAGAAATGTCATCATCAAATATTGTAAGAGCTTTCATTGTCTGCTTATATGCCCCCTTTATTTATCGTACGATTCTGACTTGGTGTACAGGGAGACTACTGTAAGAACGGCCCATGTTCTGAATTCTGTTGCTGTACATTTCAAAAGTGCTGAACAAATAGTTATATTGCCTCTTATCTGCTCGTCGTCCCCTTATGCCATAGTTTGTACATCTCAATTGTCAGTAGAAACCACATTTGTTTAAGCAAGTCAGCCATATCAACAGTTATTTTTTTTTAAGGCAGTAAATGAGGCTGAATTAACTGTTTCGCTACCAGACAAGGCTCTGCTGATAGCCAGGTGTAGCAGTGGTAAGATGTTGGGACTGTTGTTGGGACAGCTTTATGTAGGCCCTAACAGTTTGTGGGCACTGTTTGTCACCATTATAGTACAATTAATGTATTGTTTAGTGTTGTGTTGTGTAGTGGCTTTGCTGGCATGCATAGCAACACTTTTTTTGGGGGGGGGGCTTGCCCCACCAAGATTGACATGATAAAATCGCCGCTGAGTACATGTAGTACCTTACCTTGTCGAATACCCTAAAGGCTTCACGGATCTCCTCCTCGCTGTCTGTGTCCTTCATTTTTCTGGCCATCATGGTCAGGAACTCTGGGAAGTCAATGGTGCCGTTGCCTGGATTGGAGATAGAACTACCACATTCAGTTAAAGGTGCAGAGTGCAATACAAGAATAAGATAGAGATAAAAGTAGAACATACAGGTAACTGCCAGAAAAAAGGAAACAAAGTCTCTTAATAGGGCGTTGGGCGACCACGAGCCAGAACAGCTTCAATGCACCTTGGCATAGATTCTACAAGTGTCTAGAGCTCTATTGGAGGGATGCGACACCATTCTTCCACAAGAAATTCCATCATTTGGTGTTTTGTTGATGATTGTGGAAAACCCTGTCTCAGGCGCCTCTCCATAAGTGTTCAATTGGGTTGAGATCTGGTGACTGAGACGGGCATGGCGTATGGTTTACATCGTTTTCATGCTCATCAAACCATTCAGTGACCACTCGTGCCCTGTGGATGGGGGCATTGTCATCCTATGGGGGCATAGCCATGGTAGCCAAATAATGGCCAACATAATGGCCTGCCCAGCATTTTTATACATGACCCTAAGCATGATGGGATGTTAATTGCTTAATTAACTCAGGAATCACACCTGTGTGGAAGCACCTGCTTATAATATACTTTGTATCCCTCATTTACTCAAGTGTTTCCATTTTGTCAGTTACCTGTACATCTGCTGTTGATTAGAAAAACTGTATAAATGAAGAAAGACTGCAGAAAATCGAATGATATAGAAAAACTATCTGTGTAAATAAAGACAAATGCTTGGTTGCCTAGCTAGAATTTTCCTATGATGATAATTAGGGATGTAACGATTCACTTATACTCATCAGTCCCTGATTCAAATGTTTAAAGGGATACTTCTGGATATTGGTAATGAGGCCCTTTATCTACCTCCCCAGAGTCATTTTTAAAGTCTCTTTAAGTTATTCACTGCGTTGTGTCCAGTATAAAGGAAGTTAGAGTTCGTTTCGCGAGCCAATGCTAACTAGCGTTAGAGCAATGACTGGAAGTCTATGGGTATCTACTAGCATGCTAAAGGGCCTTATTGCCCAAATACTGAAGTATCCCATTAAGATAGGACTGCATCGGTCTGGCCCAAACCAATCCAAATGTAGCATGCATCGGTCAGAAAATCGATTGATTCACATTTTGGGGGCTCATATCACTTTTTTGCTACCTTTACGAAAATACCCTAATCTTTTGTGACAACTGATGCGTCCTCTCCTTCAGTGTGGAACTAAGCATGTAACTGTGTTGACAGTCATTGACCTACAAGTGATTTTGCATGCCGAACAACCCCAGGGAATATCAGAAGCCTAGTCAAACTGCACACTGTGCCCAGCTTCGCGCGCTGACCAACGGGAGGTAGGAGGCCTGTTCCTGATCTTGCACCTTCAGCATTCAAATGCTAAAATGGTTGTGCGATATTAGGCTTCATTAATTGAGTGACAACCTATGTAATTTGCTAGGTTATTGTTATCTATGCGCTGTTGAAAATAGTGTTTTACCAGAATAAAAGTAAGCTACCGGAGACAACTCATCTGGCGATACCTGTTGAATGGGCCTTACAATAGATTTTATTTGAATTGTTAAGGTTCACCATCAGCAATAGTTTTGGTAGTTTTGCTTTAAAAACAGTCAGTGTACAGTATATGGTCATTTACAGATATACAGGGTAAAGTTGATCATTTCATAACGAGGAATCACTTTTGCGAGGTGCTCTGCATGGCCAAAGCAGAATGAGAAAAGAAGCTCTCTAAAAACATCCAAACTGTCAAAACCATTCTATTTTGAGATGGGGGTGAAATGAAACATTGTGCTATACAGTGGGGAAAAAAAGTATTTAGTCAGCCACCAATTGTGCAAGTTCTCCCACTTAAAAAGATGAGAGAGGCCTGTAATGTTCATCATAGGTACACGTCAACTATGCCAGACAAAATGAGAAAAGAATATCCAGAAAATCACATTGTAGGATGATTTTTAATGAATTTATTTGCAAATTATGGTGGAAAATAAGTATTTGGTCAATAACAAAAGTTTCTCAATACTTTGTTATATACCCTTTGTTGGCAATCACACAGGTCAAACGTTTTCTGTAAGTCTTCACAAGGTTTTCACACACTGTTGCTGGTATTTTGGCCCATTCCTCCATGCAGATCTCCTCTAGAGCAGTGATGTTTTGGGGCTGTCGCTGGGCAACACGGACTTTCAACTCCCTCCAAAGATTTTCTATGGGGTTGAGATCTGGAGACTGGCTAGGCCACTCCAGGACCTTGAAATGCTTCTTACGAAGCCACTCCTTCGTTGCCCGGGCGGTGTGTTTGGGATCATTGTCATGCTGAAAGACCCAGCCACGTTTCATCTTCAATGCCCTTGCTGATGGAAGGAGGTTTTCACTCAAAATCTCACGATACATGGCCCCATTCATTCTTTCCTTTACACGGATCAGTCGTCCTGGTCCCTTTGCAGAAAAACAGCCCCAAAGCATGATGTTTCCACCCCCATGCTTCACAGTAGTTATGGTGTTCTTTGGATGCAACTCAACATTCTTTGTCCTCCAAACACGACGAGTTCAGTTTTTACCAAAAAGTTATATTTTGGTTTCATCTGACCATATGACATTCTCCCAATCCTCTTCTGGATCATCCAAATGCACTCTAGCAAACTTCAGACGGGCCTGGACATGTACTGGCTTAAGCAGGGGGACACGTCTGGCACTGCAGGATTTGAGTCCCTGGCGGCGTAGTGTGTTACTGATGGTAGGCTTTGTTACTTTGGTCCCAGCTCTCTGCAGGTCATTCACTAGGTCCCCCCGTGTGGTTCTGGGATTTTTGCTCACCGTTCTTGTGATCATTTTGACCCCACGGGGGTGAGATCTTGCGTGGAGCCCCAGATTGAGGGAGATTATCAGTGGTCTTGTATGTCTTCCATTTCCTAATAATTGCTCCCACAGTTGATTTCTTCAAACCAAGCTGCTTACCTATTGCAGATTCAGTCTTCCCAGCCTGGTGCAGGTCTACAATTTTGTTTCTGGTGTCCTTTGACAGCTCTTTGGTCTTGGCCATAGTGGAGTTTGGAGTGTGACTGTTTGAGGTTGTGGACAGGTGTCTTTTATACTGATAACAAGTTCAAACAGGTGCCATTAATACAGGTAACGAGTGGAGGACAGAGGAGCCTCTTAAAGAAGAAGTTACAGGTCTGTGAGAGCCAGAAATCTTGCTTGTTTGTAGGTGACCAAATACTTATTTTCCACCATAATTTGCAAATAAATTCATTAAAAATCCTACAATGTGATTTTTTTTCTCAATTTGTCTGTCATAGTTGATGTGTTCCTATGATGAAAATTACAGGCCTCTCTCATCTTTTTAAGTGTGAGAACTTGCACAATTGGTGGCTGACTAAATACTTTTTTCCCCCACTGTATATGCATTGGCTATGTCATAGTTGATTTGTAATTTACAAAAACACAAACACACACAAGCTCAGAAGCCCAGCTCATCAGCAGCAGATTTGAATTTAGAATGGAAAATGAATGTGTTTATGCAACAAATGTGAGAGCATCAAATCGATTTGTTCTCTAATCAAACCGAATCGTTATCGGGGGGGGGGTCTAACCAGCACCCATCCTTCTCCCTTTTCTCTAACCAGGCCCCAGGCCTCCCAGTCAGGGGTCACAGGATGTGTGGGCTTATGTCTGGTGGATGGATGTATATTAGTAGCAGCAGTGGGATCCCTGACATAACCTCTAACCAGAATCAAACCTGTTTATTTAGACCTCAGCTGCCTCTAAAGATGTGTGGGCTCATGGGTGGTGGAGGATGGATGGATGCACATACAAATAGAATTTCTAGAACAATGGGAAGGTGATGGGTAGACTTATACTTCTTTGGCTGGACATACAGTACGTTGGTGTTGGCAGTGGGATGTGGGATGATGGGGAAGATGGTGATCTAATGGCCAGGGGCTATCTAATGACCTGTTAACTAACACCCAGAGACACAGACAGAGCCACACAGGGACACACACACACACACTCTCACTCTGTCAACTAGGTGTGTGAGTGCATATGTGTGTTTAGACACTAGGTAGCAAGGCAGGAAAAGCACCACTGGAAGAGGAGGTCTGGAGTGATGGAGAGCTGGCTGACTGACACTTGGGTTTGACTGCCTGTGACGTACGAGAGGGGGAGATGGAGTGGGTGGGAGAAAGATGGAGCGAGGGAATGAGTGTGAGATGGTGTGATCATATAGGCTATATAAGGAGGCACTGCTGACGCAAACTACAGGAAGCAGACTCATTCTACTGATGATGACATTCATTCCACAGGCTAGTATTCCCTCATAGCTTTTCCTAGGCAAGGCGGAAAGGCCCCTAAGAAAACATCCAGGGCTGCAAAACTTTCTGTTGAAACCAATAAATTCAAATATTTTTCACACGGGGTGGAGGGCGTCAACAGCGAGAAAAAAAGCTATGACAGGGAACCACAAACACTACTTCAGAGCCTGTCCCTCTCTCCTCTCACAGAGACCAACAGCACAGCTCTCTGAGGTAAAGCCTCTCCTCTCACAGAGACCAACAGCACAGCTCTCTGAGGTAAAGCCTCTCCTCTCACAGAGACCAACAGCACAGCTCTCTGAGGTAAAGCCTCTCCTCTCACAGAGACCAACAGCACAGCTCTCGGAGGTAAAGCCTCTCCTCTCACAGAGACCAACAGCACAGCTCTCTGAGGTAAAGCCTCTCCTCTCACAGAGACCAACAGCACAGCTCTCTGAGGTAAAGCCTCTCCTCTCACAGAGACCAACAGCACAGCTCTCTGAGGTAAAGCCTCTCCTCTCACAGAGACCAACAGCACAGCTCTCTGAGGTCTGCCTGCTTGTCAGGGACCAGTGGTGTAAATCGATCCTGGTAAGAGAGCGACTCTGTACCCCCGACATTGAACTGCTTTCTGTGTCACTGCGACCTTACTATCTGCCCCGTGAGTTCCCCCAATTGTTTGTTACCGTTGTGTACATTCAACCAAAAGCTAATATAACAAAGGCATCAGAGATTATTTATAATCTGTCACAGAAACTGGAATCCATCTCCCCGACGCACCCTTTAAATTTATTTTAGGGGATTTTAACAACTGTACCTTGCACAAAGTCTTGCGCACATACCATCAGTATGTGAAATGTCACACTAGGAAAAATAGGACTCTTGATTTGTGCTATGGGACAATACCAAAGGCGTTCTCTGCCACCACCAGACCTCCTCTGGGGACATCAGACCACAATGTGGTCTACCTCAGGCCAATTTACTGTCGCCTCCTGGAGAGGGAGAAACCCACAGTTAAAACTGTCCAGATCTGGAATGACAACAGTATCACTTGTCTCCAGGGGTGTTTTGACTGTACAATGTGGGAGGTATTTGAGGACAGCAGCTCTGATCTGGATGAACTCACAGAGGTTATTTCAGACTATGTAAACTTCTGTGTTGAGTCAGTTGTGCCTACTAAGACCTGTAAAATCTTCCCTAACAACAAGCCTTGGGTATCAAAACATCTAAAATCACTACTTGATAGGAAGAAGGCAGTTTATGCTGGGGGTGATAGACAGGCTTTAAGAGATGTACAACGTGAGATAAAAAGACAGATACTGGTGGACAAGGAGGCATACAAGCAAAGGGTGGAGAGGACCCTCTCCTCAGGAAACGCAAGGGTGGCCTGGCAAGGGATTAAATCCATGGCTAGTGCCCCCCATATAGGCAGGGGAAAAACCAGTGCTGACCTTGGGGAATATGAGGGCCAGAACATGGCTAATGAACTGAATGTTTTCTTCTCAAGATTTGAATCAGACAACTTCGTGTCGGAGGTAAAACAAATGAAAGCATCATTACAAATGTTTGAGAGAGTTGTTGTTCAACAGTCTGATGTTCTAAAGTTGTTCAGGGGATGTAACACATACAAAAGCCCAGGCCCAGACAAAATAAGTGGGCATGTGTTAAAGCACTGTGCTGAACAACTGGCTGGTGTTTTTACAGACATTTTCCAATCTTCACTCAACCAGCAACACGTTCCAGTATTGTGGAAAAAATCAATAATTATACCAATTCCTAAAGTATCAAATCCCTCTGTGCTGAATGACTATCGCCCTGTCGCTTTGACATCCTTAGTTATGAAATGCCTTGAGAAAATTGTGAAAAGTCATATTCTCAGTGTCACCCAGAAGCTCCTCGACCCATTTCAGTTTGCCTATCAGACCAGCAGAGGAGTTGATGATGCCATTCTTACCCTCCTTAACATGGTCTATAGACATCTAGAAGGTGCCAAATCTCATGTCAGGGTTCTGTTTGTTGACTTTTCTTCTGCCTTCAACACAATCCAGCCTTACATTCTGGCACAGAGACTCATTCAGGACTTTTCCTTAGATGGGGGGCTGGTTTTGTGGCTGTTGGACTTCCTGAGCCAACGCTCACAGCGAGTCAAAATAGGTCCCCATGTGTCGGATATACGCAATACCAACACAGGCTCTCCTCAGGGATGTGTTTTGTCCCCACTTCTGTACATCTTGTACACTAATAGTTGTACTAGTTCCCATACTGACAGACACCTCGTTAAGTTCGCTGATGACACTGCCTTGATCAGCCTGTTGCATGATGACGAGGAACATCATGGCCCGGTCCTAGATGACTTTGTAGAGTGGTGTGAGGAATCACACTTGGTCCTCAATACTAACAAGACCAAAGAGATGTACATAGACTTCAGGAAGCGTACAACACCTACCTCTGCAACATCTATCAGAGGCCAGAATATAGAAATTGTAGAGGAATATAAATATCTGGGTGTCTTTTTGGATAGTAAGCTTCAGTGGAGTAAATGTACAGACCAGATCTACAAAAAGAGCCAACAGAGACTGTACTTTCTAAAAAAGTTGGGTTCTTTTAATATAGACTGTACTATATTGACTCTGTTTTACATATCCTTTATTGAGAGTATTTTAACTTTTTGTATTGTTTGTTGGTTTGGCAATGCCACTGTCAGTCAGAGAAACATGCTGAGAAGGATTATTACCACAGCAAGTAAGGTACTTGGAGTCAAACAGACAGGCCTGGATGAGATCTTTAAGGTCAGGGCCCTCCGTAAGGCTCACAAAATCATTTTAGACCCAAGTCACCCCCTGTACCTGGACTTTGAATTACTCCCCCTCTGGGCGTAGGTATAGGGCACCCCTCAGCAGGAAAAATAGAACGAGACAATCATTTGTGCCAGGTGTGATATCCCTCTTAAATAGCTCGGGCAAATGTTCCCATTGACCCCGTAAGGCCAGCAGGCTAGTCTTTGTTTTAAATGTTTTAAATGTTTTATTTCTTATTTCTTACTTTTATTGGTGCGTGACTGTTATTGAAAGTTGTATTGTCAATCTTGTTTTGTATTTAACGCCACTTTAAATGTGTACATGACACTGCAACAAAATTTCCCCATGGGGACAATAAAGTAAGTAAGTAAGTAAGGTAAAGCCTCTCCTCTCACAGAGACCAACAGCACAGCTCTCTGAGGTAAAGCCTCTCCTCTCACAGAGACCAACAGCACAGCTCTCTGAGGTAAAGCCTCTCCTCTCACAGAGACCAACAGCACAGCTCTATGAGGTAAAGCCTCTCCTCTCACAGAGACCAACAGCACAGCTCTCGGAGGTAAAGCTAACCTCATTCTCTACTTCCTCTGTCATCCACTCTGCTTGTTTGGTAAAGAATCTATGGCCCTGCTGTTGACATCACTATGAGGCTTCTGGATGTACAAAGATGAGAGGGGAGAGGAGAGGGAGAGGAGAGGAGAGGGAGAATCTGTGGCCCTGCTGTTGACATCACTATGAGGCTTCTGGATGTACAAAGATGAGAGGGGGGAGGGGTGGGGAGGAGAGTTTAGGGGAGGAGAGATAAGAGATACTGAATGTACGAAGCGAAACGTAGAGCAGAGCAGAGGTTATGTAAGCCCTTTTATTTTTAGTATTACCTTCATCAGACTGCATCAGCAAGAGAGAGAATGATGTACAGAACAGGAGAGAACAGAGAGAGAGAACAGAGCGAGAAGGGAGAACTTTGGATAGATACAGTGAGCCAAGCCACGGTGAGATCGATCAATATGGCGGTCCGATCGATATGGCCCCATTTACCAAAACCCTAGAAGCTGACAGGGCATCACCGCGGTTTCGGAGGCCTGACCGGCCACCTAGACGACTGACAGGTTCCATTTCCAACATCATTAAGAGTCAAAGACGCTGCTGACCAACTTCCACCATGAACACCCTCATTCTCAATCACTCAAAGTGCATCCCAAATGGCACCCCCCTATGGGCCCTGCTCAAAAGTAGTGCACTAGAAAAGGAATAGGGTGCCATTTATGAGTCGCGGTTGATTCAGCCATAACTATGTAGGCAGGAGTGAGATGTGTTGATAAGCTGATGGGTTGGGACAGGCTTCTTGAAGAGCTGTCACTCACCACATTGACAGGCCTTACTCTTGTTGGTAAAGCCGACACTGCAACACTAGGAAAGCGAGCTGTTACACTCCAGAAGCCCTTTAGGCAGGTAACAGTGAGGTCATCATAAGATACTGTCAACCGAGTGTGACTCAGAACAGGCAGAGTGAGTAAACGACTAATGGCACGTTCCTAAAAAGCATATGTACTTCAGCATCCAGAGGACATAACCAGATACGTTTAGATCCTGTGTCTATAATCTTCCTGTTTCCTGTTTTTTTGACCTATCAGGTGTGTTTATTTCACCACTCACCGTCTGCGTCAACTTCATTGATCATGTCCTGCAGCTCAGCCTCTGTGGGGTTCTGTCCCAGCGACCTCATCACGGTGCCCAGCTCTTTGGTCGTGATTGTGCCGTCGCCATCCTTGTCAAATAAGGAGAACGCCTCTTTGAACTCTGTGAGGAGGAGAATGCAAGACGGTGTTACGTCTCTATGGTTAAGTCAGTGTTTCCTACTGGTGGGTGGGTCACAGGCTCAGTCAGGCCCTCTTGGGCATAGCATTGCGTGCTATGAATATGGGACCAAATACTAAAGTTTTACTACACATTTAAGTGAATTTGTCCCAATAATTTTGGTCCCCTAAAATGGGGGAACTATGTACAAGAAGTGCTGAAATGTCTAAACGGTTCACCCGATATGGATGAAAATACCCTCAAATTGAAGCTGACAGTCTGCACTTTAACCTCATAGTCATTGTATCATTTCAAATCCAAAGTGCTGGAGTACAGAGCCAAAACAACAACAAATGTGTCACTGTCCCAATACTTTTGGAGCTCACTGTATATGTGAGTGTGTGCGTATGGACGTGTATATTTGTGCGTGTGGACGTGTATATTTGTGCGTGTGTCGTTCATTAGTGAGTCAGACGTGTTAAAAGCATGCTAGAGTAATTACTCAGTCGTTCCTACCTGCAATCTGTTCCTCTGTTAGCTGATCGGCCTGAGGAAAAATAGGGAGAGAGAACGAACATCAGTCAGTCAGTTACTCAATCACTAAATACCAAACTACTTAACCATGTTCTCCTGGCTGTCACCTGCCTCAATGATGTCCAAACACCCCACAGTGAGGACACTGTTCGTTGCTCAGACCAGGGACCTCTACAGACCTCAACAGACCAGTGACTTGGATGGGGAACCGGAATATCCCCCATCTTAGTCCAGAGACTACCTTGGTCCGGACAGAGACTACCTTGGTCCAGACTACCTTGGTCCGGACAGAGGCAACCTTGGTCCAGAGGCAACCTTGGTCCAGACAGAGACTACCTTGGTCCAGACAGAGACTACCTTGGTCCAGACAGAGACTACCTTGGTCCAGACAGAGACTACCTTTGTCCAGAGACTACCTTGGTCCAGACAGAGACTACCTTGGTCCAGACAGACCCTACCTTGGTCCAGACAGACCCTACCTTGGTCCAGACAGAGACTACCTTGGTCCAGACAGACCCTACCTTGGTCCAAACAGACCCTACCTTGGTCCAGACAGAGACTACCTTGGTCCAGACAGAGACTACCTTGGTCCAGACAGAGACTACCTTGGTCCAGACAGAGACTTCCTTGGACCAGACAGAGACTACCTTGGTCCAGACAGACCCTACCTTGGTCCAGACAGAGACTACCTTGGTCCAGAGACTACCTTGGTCCAAACAGACCCTACCTTGGTCCAGACAGAGACTACCTTGTTCCAGACAGAGACTACCTTGGTCCAGACAGAGACTTCCTTGGACCAGACAGAGACTACCTTGGTCCAGACAGAGACTACCTTGGTCCAGAGACTACCTTGGTCCAAACAGACCCTACCTTGGTCCAGACAGAGACTGCCTTGGTCCAGAGACTACCTTGGTCCAGACAGAGACTACCTTGGTCCAGAGACTAGCCTGGATTGTGTTCAGTCAGTGGACACAAAAACATGTTTTTGAAACAGAAAAATAGTGTTCTTATTGACCAAGCTCAGGTAGTACGTAACATTTCCTCCCTTCTGAACATTACCCAGGTAGAACCTACTACCTGTGTTTCGTCCTATTTCATGCTTTCTAAACTTGGCCCTGGCCTGCTGTAACCTGAAAGAGCTAAAATGGCTGTAGAGGTGTGTTCAGTTGGTTTGGTCTTCCTGACTACCTCCCAGTATGTTCTCTGTTAGTCCTATTTAATAGGTGAGTCAGGGGAGCTTTAATGAGTGTGTGTGTAATGACTTGGCAACACTCCTTTATAGTAGAGACCCACAGATGGATGAAGTCTTTGGAGTTTAGACGCACACAGGGCCTCAGCTTTCAAACAAACATTCACACAATGGCAGCAGCAGCGTAGGTCTTACAAAAGCCTGTAAAGCCTGTTGGTGGGGTGTGTGTGTGTGTGTGTGTGTGTGTGAGTGAATGGACAATCCTGTAGGTACCCACCCAGATTGGGAAAACATGCTTATGATTACAGCAAACAAACCACTGACGTAACTGAGTGCCTGCTGCTGGCAGGGGGAAAAACAGGACACACACACTCTCTAAGTGACATTTCCCTCTATGTCAATAGTTTCCATCGCCAGGTTTCCTGTGAATTAGTGACACAACATAGCAACCAGTTCTGTCCCAAAGCAGAACAAATATCCTACAGCACAGTATGTATCTAGGCTTTATAGATAGATCTGGGTTTATTCAATATCTGGGTTTTGAGAACACTTAACATAGACCTGCCTCAGTCAACGATATGAATGGTCACGTGATGCCATGACACACACCAAAGACCCCTCCTTGTACCGTAGGCATACTGTGTGTGTGTGGGGTGGGGGGGGGGTGAAGTTTCCTTTCCTAGTGATAAGGTCTGTGGGTTCTGATAGATCACACAGAGCAATGGAGAGGGGGGATTAAGCTTAAGTCCTAGACCTCAAATTACATTATTTTGTTTTGGAGATGCTCTTTAACTTAGGCTGATAGCAAAATACTCTCTACATGGCTCTGACGCTGCATCACTGGCTCAGGTCAATACGTCCACATAGTGGATAACTTCACCAGGCTAAATTACATTACGTGATTCAATAAAATGGAGGACAATAGCCTTTGCTTTACTCTCCTCCTTCTTCCTGTCTCCCTCATTCTCTTCATCTGCCAAGTTTGTGAAATGTCAGAGATGAATGATTTTACTCTGAAGGGTTGGGGTTAATGAACATTGGCTGTGGCTTTTCTTCAACTGGTCTCTCTCTCTCTCTCTCTCTCTCTCTCTCTCTCTCTCTCTCTCTCTCTCTCTCTCTCTCTCTCTCTCTCTCTCTCTCTCTCTCTCTCTCTCTCTCTCTCTCTCTCTTCTCTCTCTCTCTTCTTTTTCTCTCTCTTTTTTTTTTCTCTCTCTCTCTCTCTCTCTCTCTCTCTCTCTCTCTCTCTCTCTCTCTCTCTCTCTCTCTCTCTCTCTCAACCTCTCAACCTCTCAACCTCTCAACCTCTCAACCTCTCTCTCTCAACGCTGGGCGTTGGGTGGGTTCCGTGGCAGAGATGGCGGTTTCCCAGACAGTTGGGCCTCACTGTGCTGCTGCACGACCAGGCCTACACCGGCCCATCCCTTCCCTTGCCTTTCCATGACTGGGCCTCACAGTGCTGCTGCGCGACCAGGCCTTCTCCAGCCCTTCCCTTCCTTTCCTTTCCCTTGGCCTGGCTGGGTCTGCCTGGAACGAGGCCCACACTCCTACTACAGGCCTTTCCTCTCTGGGGCTCCCTCTCTCTTTTGGCCGGTCTAGCGGGAAGGCAACAGGGGCTGGGTGGGTGTAGCAATCTGCTGATGAATTTACACAACACAGAACAACAACCCCACCCGAGTGTAGGTAGTGTCAGCGAGGCACCATATATGGACTATGCAAACCAACAGGCCTCTTTCAAAGGACCTGCTTCCCCTACAACATATTAATATGACTCATAACAAAGGAAACCCATAGTCCCCGGGGACATACTATACACACACACACACTTTTGTACTGGGAGGCTTTTCAGCTTATAATGCATTAACCAGCAGCACCAGTAGCTAGCTAACTACCGCCTCCAGGATAGGACCAGGCCACCATATTGACCTGAGTGGTGGTTTGAGTTTAGTTCACAACTGGGTTGTGTTCATTTGGCCACGCAAGGAAAAACTTTTTGCAATGGAAAAATTAAAAAGAGCATATCTTATAATTGGAGTCCCTCTCTGTTTCAGTCAGTTTGGTGCCTAATGAACACAACCCTGATAGCAGTTTACAGGCTGACCCGCCCAGGCCAGGATGGGGCCATCTGCCAAGCAAATATATGATTCAATGCACTGGATCAAATGTCCTCTAAGTTACTCCACATGCACCAGCAAACAAGGCCGGAACAGGAACCGGATAGGTCCGTTTACGCTCGGGCTACTTACATGATACTTCCATCTCAATAGAGACACACTGTTTCCACTTCAATAGCTGTATTGTGTTGGAGTGTATGGTAGGCCTACACAGAGTTTTGGGCACAGGTTAAACTTTTCAAAAACGCAATTTATACTCCAATTACTACAGTGGTATGCAACATGAAACCGACTGCATGCCGTGATTCAATACCATATATGGGATATTTGATCGCACAGAGAAAAATGTGGTTCATGTCTTGACTTCTCCTTTTATTTCCCCTTTATTTAACCAGGTAGGGCAGTTGAGAACAAGTTCTCATTTACAACTGCGACCTGGCCAAGATAAAGCAAAGCAGTGCGATAAAAACAACAACAACACAGAGTTACATATGGAATAAACAAAACATAGAAAATCTATATACAGTGTGTGCAAATGTAGTAAGTTATGGAGGTAAGGCAATAAATAGGCCATAGTGCAAAATAATTACAATTTAGTATTAACACTGGAGTGATAGATGTGCAGAAGATGATGTGCAAATAGAGATACTGGGGTGCAAATTAGCAAAATAAATAACAATATGGGGATGAGGTAGTTGGGTGGGCTAATTACAGATGGGCTGTGTACAGGTGCAGTGATCGGTAAGCTGCTCTGACAACTGATGCTTAAAGTTAGTGAGGGAGATAAGTGTCTCCAGCTTCATAGATTTTTGCAGTTCGTTCCAGTCATTTGCAGCAGAGAACTGGAAGGAATGGCGGCCAAAGGAGGTGTTGGCTTTGGGGATGACCTGCTGGAACGCATACTAGGGGTGGGTGTTGCTATGGTGACCAATGAGCTAAGATAAGGCGGGGATTTGCCTAGAAGAGATTTATAGATGACCTGGAGCTGTTAACGATCCATAGGGCAGAGAATTAATAGATAATCAATATACTGACTGGGAGAGGCCTTTTCCCTGCTCCAACACACCCTGGCTGCATCACTTCTACATGAGGACTGACATTTGACTGAGAGATGCTTTTATATGGAATTGAATGAACTCTATTCCAACATTGTGGGCTGTTTTGATGTTTGACAGTTATACAGTGAAGTTTGAAATACATTGCTGATTTAGTCTGATAATAACAATTCCCATAAAACATAATTTTGTAACTGCAAACGGATTTGATAAGGAAGACATCAAACATCAATCAAATACTGTATTCTGCATTTGACTTAATTTATGAAAACCAAACAGACCCAAGACTGAACGGTTGTTGATGTTCTTGCCTAGGCTACTGTACAGTGGGCTGTCTGTGACTTCCAGAGAACTTTGGCGACTCGATTAAACGACAAGCCTCATAGCATTTGTATTGAGAATTTGCAGAAGACAACCAAATCAGTCGGCATTACATTAATATAAACGGAGCGTGAAGAAGCTGCAGAAACATTCTAACTACTGTACTGTAGAACGCCAGCGGGCCAAACTATATAAAATGTTGCAATTTGTCCGATTCCACCCATTTGAGGTAGATGGGGGGGATTTCCGTTACAGATCACAGGCGATAAATAGATTGTTGCAATTATCATCATCATAGTCTCTAGGCAGCAAGACAGACAGCACGATGATGCAACATTGAAAAATGCAGCTAATAGGCCTATCGAGTCACGGAAAATATTAATTTGCCTCAAAATTAGATGAATCTTAATATCATGCAGGAGTTGATATATGTAACTCGATCGCCAATTAATAAAACGGGTTATCAATCAGACATATATGACATCTGTCAGAAATGTCAGCAGCATAGCTACAAGGGCTTGTCACTCTAGTGCAGCACTACCCCATATTCGCTAGCGCGCTACTCCATTCCAGCCTACACACAGAGACTCTGAAACGTAATCACTTTTTATGCTACAGATTTATGCTGTAATCATCTAGTATAACTTGCTAGTTATCCCGATACTATTAATGTAATCTAATAATTATTTAAATCTGCACTGTGCAGCATGTTAGCTACATGCAATGAAGTATCTATCATTGGTTACATGCCCAGATATAGATATCGAGCCAGCTACTATGCCGTAAGAATTGCGCAGTTATTGCGGAATCCCCGCTCCATCTTGTGTATTGCATCGCTACTGAAAACGTTCCTCCAAATCTAATCAACTCACCCTCTTGAGACTAAAGATGAAATATCCCATGCAATGATATAATAGCTGCAAAATAGCACGCTTTTTGATCGTCCTAATTTAAATCCCGGTAAGATAAAATGCTGTAAATATATTAATGGCAAAATAGCGGATTTCCCCATTGCTTTACCAATACCCTCATTCATTTCCCGTTATATCGTGGCATTGAATGCATTGACTAATTATATAAAAATGAATCAAAATACATACCATGTTTGATGGATCTAGGCTGATTATCTATGAACCAGACTACGAGTGTGCTCGTTCTTTAGATGAAGTTTCCACTAGCGGGATGGAGGTGTGTATAGAATGGGGACTTTGTATCCCTCCGCGAACCTAGCCCAGCCTGTGGTCGTGTCTAGAAAGGATACAGCTTTTGTTAAAATTGACTTTTCGTAGCAGGTTTAGGATAACTTACGCAGCAGGTTAGGAGAATGAACGTACCAGGTTAGGATAATTAGGTTAAAGTTAGGAAAAGGGTTAATAGTTAGCTAAAATAAAATAAAATAAATCTACCTTTGACGTCTATTTGACAAAAGCTGCATGGCATCTAGACATCACCCCAGCCTGTTCACTCACTTCCTTATTTCTCCAACTACAGAGACTGTGTTAAGTCCCTCCCACTACAGGGCGGAGACACGTCAATCACAGGACCGCTCTGCGTCTTCTGTAGCTTACTGTAGCTAGCAGGCCTGTTGTGCACGTTGCAGACTGCACATTCCCCCCAATTCAATGCTGGTTTGCGCCATAGCAGGTGCAACTCTGCATACACTACGGCAACAACATTATAAAAGTCACCAAGGTCATTCGAAACAGGCATTGGTGTGTTATCTGTTTATTATAGGTTATGCAAACTCTAAACTATATGTATCTTTCAAGTTTAATGCACCATTTACAAACCTTGCCTTAAACACAACATATTAGCCCTATAACCTGTGCAAAATAATGCCCCTTATGAATAAGGACAGGGGAACCTCCATTTACCCTGAACATTGGCTCCCGAGTGGCGCAGCGGTCTAAGGCACTGCATTTCAGTGCCTGAGGCGTCACTATAGACTCCCTGGTTCGATTCCAGGCTGTATTACAACCGGCCGTGATTTGGAGTCCCATAGGACGGTGCACAATTGGCCCGTCCGGGTTTTGGCCGGTGTAGGCCGTCATTGTAAATAAGAAGTTGTTCTTAACTGACTTGCCTAGTTAAATAAAAACATTGTCGCAAAGCCATAATTCATCACACTACATCAACAACAAGTGTGCCAGGGAATAATTGAGACGTTCTTTTCGCATTAGTTACATTATGACTATCAATGATATTTCGAAAGGCCATAAAATCAAACTAAACTTTTAGGTCTCTTTTCTAGCACAAAACTTCTACATTGGACTATTTTACCATAGCGGAAGGATACGCCTAGTGTATAAAGTCGCTACCTGGTTGACGCTGGAGAATTTGCAATGCCGTTATGTGACGCTGCGTCTGATTGGTTAGAGCAGACCCGCAATATTATATATTGGCAAGTATTGGCTAGGTCGGACCTGCATTGCACCAGTAGCGCTTGATTTAAATCCCATACATGTAACAAAGTTAAAACAAATGCGATTTACGCCCATTGTTTGTCCAAACGGTTCATTTTAATAATGTCGATTTTGTTATAGATGGAGATTACATTGTGGTTTACTAAAGGCTTTGGAAATGTAAGTATGTATTTTGTGACAGCGGAGATGACAACCCGGCAGACAAGTGCTGCTGAGATTCGTTGCTGGGAGGTACAATACTTTCCATTGGATGATACGCTACCTACTAGAAAATAATGTAAAAATGTACGTGAAATGTAAAAATGGAGCAGCATCGTTGCGGTGGTTTCCCCACCTTTAATGGGGAAAAAGCTGTAACACTGCTCTCTATATTTTATTCGAAAAGTTTTGCCCGCATAATAGTCACTATGTTGTGTTTGTTGTTTATGTTGTAAATTCTACCTATTGCATAGTAAGTTGAGTAGGCTAAATATCAAATGTTTTCAATAAAGATTATTTTAGAATTTGGGCATAGGCTACAGTAGCTTACTTTAGTTACTTGGGCTACAGTATCTTATTCTGCAGATTTTATGCGACATTTGTTGGCCAAGAAATGTGACCAGCCTAATTCTCATGTCCAGTCTATGTTGTCAGTGCGCTTTTCATAAAAAGACCACTTAAGGCGCCACCTTGTGGTGGATGATGAGAATGACCTCTCCCTCTGGCCACAGAGAAATCAAGTTCCATATCAACTAAATCTGTCAGAACATTAGTCTTTGAATAATCTATGAAGTCTCTGCCTGAAATGACGCTTGTTTTTTAAAGTCAGCCTCAAAACAGAAGTCGATGACAATGACAGTCTGACTGAAGAGATCTCCTCAGATACAGCATGTCTTTACCTCTTCAGTTGACTGAGAAGTCACTGAAAGGTCAACCTCCATATCTGCCAATGACTCCACACTGCAGAGAGAGAGAGAGGGAGGATATAGAGAAATATTCCAAACAGACTCAACCAGTCTCTCTATTCCCACCAGTAGTTATAACCATGTAGGCTAGGCTTACACATTCACAACCAAGTCTCCCCTGCCTGCAGGCCTGGTGTGGCTCAGCTCCGTAATCCTCAACATATATCATCCTTGGCAGGCCAAATGTCTCATTACAATTCTCCCCTCCCTCCTCCCATGCACCCTTTCTGGTCCTACTGTACACGCCACGCTTGATTGAAGTGTGCTTTTTTTTTTTTTACTGTTTGCGCTGTGTTGCATTTGAACTGCGTGACTGATTTAATAAGGGGATGCCAGAGAGAGAGAGAGCGAGAGCAGGGCTGCATGCGACATTCTCACTCAAGCCCAAACGAAGCTGCATGGGCTAGCGAGAGTGTTGTGCTGAGTACAAAGTTACACATGGTCCCACATCAAGAGGAATTCAATCGATGTTGCTTTTCTGCTGCATGTGGCAAATGAACTGCAGTGGCTCAGCTGCAAAAAAAAGGCATCTTAGTTTGTGAACTTCAATTAACATATGAAGATTATTACTGGAGTTAATGAACAAGTTATTGAATTCACCCACAAGTGGGTATGATGCAGACTGTATGCCAAGTAAACCTACTTCTACTCTAGCCTAGATTTCCAGGCATCTTCAATGCAGACCAAACGGTTACAGCAACTGGCTACACTACCTCTACTAAAGTGAGAGAACATGGAGGGGAATGACACTAATCATATATGGGACAATGAATAACAACACTTCTCTCACATTCAAATTCTTGTATTTATTGTCTGTCATATCATAGCACATAAAAGGTAGACAGTGGGAGTGTTGAGTCCAACGTAACATGCAACAAAATATATCAAAACTCTCTGTTCTGTGAGGAGACAGCCAGACTCCTCTCTTTCACACCGCAGGCAGGTCAGGGGTTATAGGTCAGAGGTTAGAGGTACAGGCCCTCCGGCGTGCCCTCCTGCTTCTTGTACAGCACATTCTCCTTGGACTTCTTGAAGTCCTCGTTGGTGACCTTCATCCTGCGCTCTCTAAGGGCCATGAGGCCAGCCTCAGTACAGATGGCCTGGAGGAGAAGACAGGTTCAGGTTAGTCTCAGTAGATTACAGAAAAAGGGCCCTGTTCAGACAGTTTCAAGCTGCATCCTCTTGCCTCCATTTCTTTCAAATATCACTGATTTAACACGGTAAAATAAATGTAGTGGGAACATAGGAATGACAGAAGAACAAAGGCTGTATTGTAAAAGTAAAGAGCTGCCACAAGAGGGCAGCACAGTCAAGTCAGTGGGAACTTATGTTCCAAACATCCTACCCCTCTGGTGTACCTCGAGGCACTAATGTGTTCTACAGTTCTGTTTCCCCTAGGTGGTTTTCAAACATCCATAAGGCAACACTTGGGGCTAAAAAAAAACACAACATTCAATTGAAACCAATAGAGGCCAGTACTTTTTGGGCATGCACAGTGCTTGATTGGGGAGCCTACCTCACTTAAGTATTGGTAGTGGAAACCCTTGACTGCCATAGTGCGTGTTTGAGATCAACTACATTACAGTCAGAGTGCGCAGAATTACTAATCACCTTGCATCCTGAAGAACTTCTCATTATGTGATCAAGATCAGCAATTCTGCATCTCGCCTTGTTCAAACGGATCACCTCACACACGCCGATTACCTAGATAGGGGCCCACCTACCCCACCTTTAACAGTGGTGGTAGTAGAGGAAACCCTGGCCAGCCATATTACCTTGATGTCAGCTCCTGATAGGTCATCTTTAGCCAAGATCAGGTCGTCCAGGGTGACGTCGTCTGCTACGGTCATCCTGCTGGTGTGGATGTTGAAGATCCTCCTCTTGGTCTTCTCATCAGGCAGAGGGAACTCTATCTTCCTGTCAATACGCCCTGGAAGAACCACATAACCAGCGGGTGAGGAGGGCATGGAACATCACAAAGAGAATGGCTGTTCGGTTTCTACTCATTCTGATTCTAGAATAGAATACTTATTGACATGGACTCAACAGTGTGGGGAGATAAAGGCTGCTTTGCTCAAATGGCTTCAGTGAATGTGGTTGCTTTTGATTTGAGTTGTGTAGAAGAGTTTTGAGAGCTCCATGTTCACTAATAAAGGTCAAGAGATGGAGTTCAGAATGAGGAAATTAATCTGCATTAATTGTATAGTAGAATCTTGACCCTCAATATACACTTCAACTGAGGTCGTTTTATCCGTCCAAGTGTACAGCTCTACTGGTCCATTTAAATATCAAATATCAAAATAGGCTCAATTTTACAGATACTCCTGAGAGCATCTTACCAGGCCTGATGAGGGCAGGGTCCAGAGTCTCTATCCTGTTGGTGGCCATGATCACCTTCACGTCTCCTCTGGAATCAAAACCATCCAGCTGGTTGAGAAGCTCCAGCAAAGTCCTCTGGATCTCCCTTTCTCCTCCAGAGTTAGAGTCATATCTTTGAGTGAGAGAAACACACAGTGGTCAGTCCCAGAGCAGAGAAACAGTCATGGGTTGTGTTCATTAGGGCACACAACAGAGGAAGTTCTAAAAAGTTTTGCAATGGAAAATAAACATTTGTGTCCAGGTAGTCCCTCCCTGTTTCAGTCCGTTTCCTTCCACTTCCGTGCCTAATGAACACAACTCTGGTCATTTCAAGAGCCATGTTTTTATCAGTGGATCCAGTTGGAAGTATTTTAACAAGGTTATAGTGAATTAGTACCTTTTAGTGCCGATGGCGTCTATCTCATCGATGAAGACGATGGAGGGTGCGTGTTCCTCGGCCACCCTGAACAACTCTCGGACCAGCTTGGGCCCGTCCCCAAGGTACTTCTGGATCAGCTCAGAGCCCACCACACGCAGAAACGTAGCTGACGTCTGGTTGGCCACCGCCTTGGCCAGCAGGGTCTTACCTAACACAGAGAGAGAGGAACACAGAGACATCAGCAGAGAGACACAAACAGGCTCACACACACACACACGGCACATTACGTAATAGGATGTCAATGTCTGTTACCCTGTACATACTGTTTGTTGCTATGCATGTCTTAGGGATTATGTACATTGTTTGGATGCTTCTTGTTGTGTAAACAGTTTTGAGCAGCTTTGGAAATAATTTCCAGTTTGAATGACCAGACATTTTTTTCTAAAACAGATGAATGTAGATGAATGTGAATTGTTAAATGTTGATCTAACTCACCAGTGCCAGGTGCTCCGTAGAGGATGACTCCTTTAGGAGGCTTAATGCCCATCTCCTCATAGTACTCAGGGTGGGTGAGGGGCAGCTCCACTGACTCCTACAGAACAACATCCAGTGTTATTATGGTAGTTACCATAAAATGTATAGCGTTAAAGAGCATATGTGGAGTATAGTATGTCCCTCCCCTATCAGGCTGTACATACTGGTTAGTTACAGGGTAAACACATGGTAATGACCACTGGAAGTTACTGTGTTATAGAGTCTATGTAGTGTTATAGAGTCTGTTATGTAGTGTTATAGAGTATTATGCAGTGTTATAGAGTCTATGTAGTGTTATAGAGTCTTATGTAGTGTTATATAGTCTTATGTAGTGTTATAGAGTATGTTATGTAGTGTTATAGAGTCTATGTAGTGTTATAGTAGTCTTATGTAGTGTTATAGAGTCTGTTATGTAGTGTTATAGAGTCTGTGTAGTGTTATAGAGTCTTATGTAGTGTTATAGAGTGTTATGTAGTGTTATAGAGCCCATGTTATGTAGGGTGATGCCCTCTACTCTGTTGTATCTTGATCTCGTAGATCTGGCTGTCCAGTACTCCTATGTCAGATGGTAGCTGTGTTATAAAGCCTTATGTAGTATTAAAGGCTGTGGTTGTGTACCTTGATTTCCTGGATCTGGCTGTCCAGACCTCCTATGTCCGCGTAGGTCTCCTGAGGGGCCTTCTCCACCTTCATCACTGTGACCAGGGGATCAGTGTCGTCCATTAGGACACCAATCACAGCATGGACCTACAGGACAGACATGGAACACGGACAGAGTTAGTCAACGTCACTCACTACTCAACCCACACATAATAATATCAATACATAATGAGGACTTTGGCTTCACACAATTATATTGTCAAAGATTAAAAACATAAAAACACAGTCATGAGTAATCTCGGATTACAATGCAATTAATTAAAGTCAAAACTATTAATGACAACAAAAAGCCAAATTCAGAGGCATTGACGTAGGCTACATTCCTGACTGTGGGTAGACACTTTTCTTTACTTTGTGGTTGAGTAGTACAGAGCAGCCATATATGTCAGTACCTTGTGGTTGAGTAGTACAGAGCAGCCATATATGTCAGTACCTTGTGGTTGAGTAGTACAGAGCAGACACATATATCAGTACCTTGTGGTTGAGTAGTACAGAGCAGACACATATGTCAGTACCTTGTGGTTGAGTAGTACAGAGCAGCCATATATGTCAGTACCTTGTGGTTGAGTAGTACAGAGCAGCCACATATGTCAGTACCTTGTGGTTGAGTAGTACAGAGCAGCCATATATGTCAGTACCTTGTGGTTGAGTAGTACAGAGCAGCCATATATGTCAGTACCTTGTGGTTGAGTAGTACAGACCAGCCATATATGTCAGTACCTTGTGGTTGAGTAGTACAGAGCAGCCATATATGTCAGTACCTTGTGGTTGAGTAGTACAGAGCAGACACATATGTCAGTACCTTGTGGTTGAGTAGTACAGAGCAGACACATATGTCAGTACCTTGTGGTTGAGTAGTACAGAGCAGCCGGGCTCCAGCAGGTCTTTGTCTACGAAGGAGAGGATGCTGACGTAGTGCTCTGACCCTACTGACGTAGACACGATGGCATGGTTATCATCAATGATCTCCTCCAGGTTCCCCACAGACATGGGGGTTCCCCTCAGATCATCCACCTTGGACCTCTCCTCCTGGAGAACAGACACAGGAAAAACATGTAAGACAATAACTTATTAGTTGAATTGACATACCCTAAGGCAGGTTTCTCAAGTAAATCAAGTGATTCATTATCCTGTGAAAAGGGAAATGAATTTAGCAAACAGACACAGATATAACAACAGTCAGGCATAGCACTTCTGTGGTCCTATGGGGGACTCCCCCCAGCTCTGACTTTGCTGATAGCAACTTTATTGAGGAAAAATGTACTTACTATGACTGAGATATGTGGTTGTCCCATCTAGTTATCTTAAAACGAATGCACTAACTGTAAGTGGCTCTGGAAAAGAGCGTCAGATAAATTACAAAAAATATTTTTTTTTTTAAAGTAAAATGTCCGACAGTTTACCGTCTCAGTACCTGTTTCTCCTTTAGTGGTTTCATCTGATAAACTACAGTAATATAGTATTATAAACTAGGCAAAAAAATAAACGTCCGCTCACTGTCAACTGCGTTTATTATCAGCAAACTTAACATGTGTAAATATTTGTATGAACATAACAAGATTGAACAACTGAGACATAAACTGAACAAGTTCCACAGATGTGACTAACAGAAATTGAATAATGTGTCCCTGAACAAAGGGGGGGGGGGGGTCAAAATCAAAAGTAACAGTCAGTATCTGGTGTGGCCACCAGCTGCATTAAGTACTGCAGTGCATCTCCTCCTCATGGACTGCACCAGATTTGCCAGTTCTTGCTGTGAGATGTTACCCCACTCTTCCACCAAGGCACCTGCAAGTTCCCGGACATTTCTGGGGGGGGAATGGCCCTAACCCTCAATCTCCGATCCAACAGGTCCCAGACGTGCTCAATGGGATTGAGATCCGGGCTCTTCGCTGGCCATGGCAGAACACTGACATTCCTGTGTTGCAGGAAATCACGCACAGAACGAGCAGTATGGCATTGTTATGCTGGAGGGTCTTGTCAGGATGAGCCTGCAGGAAGGGTACCACATAAGGTAGGAGGATGTCTTCCCTGTAACGCACAGAGTTGAGATTGCCTGCAATGACAACAAGCTCAGTCTGATGATGCTGTGACACACCGACCCAGACCATGACGGACCCTCCACATCCAAATCGATCCCGCTCCAGAGTGCAAGCCTCGGAGTAACGCTCATTCCTTTGAAGATAAACACAAATCCGACCATCACCCCTGGTGAGACAAAACCGCGACTCGTCAGAAAAAGAGCACTTTTTGCCAGTCCTGTCTGGTCCAGCGACGGTGGGTTTGTGCCCATAGGCAAAGTTGTTGCCGGTGATGTCTGGTGAGGACCTGCCTTACAACAGGCCTACAAGCCCTCAGTCCAGCCTCTCTCAGCCTATTGTGGACAGTCTGAGCACTGATGGAGGGATTGTTTGTTCCTGGTGTAACTCGGGCAGTTGTTGTTGCCATCCTGTGCCTGTCCCGCAGGTGTGATGTTCGGATGTACCGATCCTGTGCAGGTGCTGTTACACGTGGTCTGCCACTGCGAGGACGATCAGCTGTCCGTCCTGTCTCCCTGTAGCGCTGTCTTAGGCGTCTCACAGTACAGACATTACAATTTATTGCCCTGGCCACATCGGCAGTCCTCATGCCTCCTTGCAGCATGCCTAAGGCACGTTCACGCAGATGAGCAGGGACCCTGGGCATCTTTCTTTTGGTGTTTTTTAGAGTCAGTAGAAAGGCCTCTTTAGCGTCCTAAGTTTTCATAACTGTGACCTTAATTGCCTACCGTCTGTAAGCTGTTAGTGTCTTAACGACCGTTCCACAGGTGCATGTTCATTAAATTGTTTATGGTTCATTGAACAAGCATGGGAAACAGTGTTTAAACACTTTACAATGAAGATCTGTGAGGTTATTTGGATTTTTACGAATTACCTTTGAATAACAGTATATATTTTTTTGTTGCAGAGTTTATATAATATAGTATTATACACTCAGCGGCCAGTTTATTAGGTACACCCATCTAGTACCGGGTCTGACCTCCCTTTGCCTCCAGAACAGCCTGAATTCTTCGGGGCATGGAAACGTGGCTCAATTGTTATCAAGGGACCTAACGTGTACCAGGAAAACATTCCCCACACCATTACACCACCGCTACCAGACTGTACCATTGACACCAGGCAGGATGGGGCCATGGACTCATCCCGCTTACGCCAAATCCTGACTCTGCCATCAACAGGAACCAGGACTCGTTGGACCAGGCAGTGTTTTTCCACTCCTCAATTGTACAGTGTTGGTGATCGCGTGCCCACTGGTGCCTATTCTTGATTTTAGGAGTGGAACCCGGTGTGGTCGTCTGCTGCAATAGGCCATCCGTGACAAGGATCGACGAGTTATGAGTTCGGAGATGCCGTTCTGCACACCACTGTTGTTCTGATCCATCATTTGCCTGTTTGTGGCCCGCCTGTCGGCTTGCACGATTCTTGCCATTCTCCTCCGAGCTCTCATCAACGAGATGTTTTTGTTCACAGGACTGCCGCTGACTGGACGTTTTTTGTTTGTCGCACAATTCTCGGTAAACTCTAGACACTTGTGCGTGACAAGCCCAGGAGGACGGACGTTTCTGAGATACTGGAACCGACGCGCCTGGCACCGACGATCACACCAAGCTCAAAGTTGCTTAGGTCACTCGTTTTGCCCATTCTAACTTTCAATCGAACAATAACTGAATGCCTCAATGCCTGTCTGCCTGCTTTATATAGCAAGCCACAGTCACATGACTCACTGTCTGTAGGAGCGGACCTTTTTCGTGAACGGGGTGATGTACCTAATAAACTGGTCACTGAGTGTATATAATAAAGTATTTTATATCTCTTTAGTCAGTACCTCCTGTTTTTCCTCCAACGGTTTCATCTGCTCCTGGTTCCTGATAAACTCCTCCTCCATCAGCAGGTAGTCTTTGATCCTCTCCTGCTTCAGCAGCTTCAGCCGGCAGTGGGTGTGAGGGGTGACTGCATACGTAACGGGGAGACACACATAGCATACATAAGGGGTAGGCAACAGGCAGCCCAAGTGATTATTTTTTGTTTGGGGTGGGGGGGGGTTAGTTTTGGTCAAAAAAGATTGACATCACCAGGAATCCTCAAAAAAATTGTTTAGGAAATCTGTTCCCAAGTATTCCCACGAATAAATAAATAAGACATGATCGTGTCTCAATGTAATAAAGGTATGAAATGATTTTTATTTTCAAATATAATCTATTTCTGGGCTTAGTTGAGGTTAATTTGCAGTGTACTAATTATTATAATTATGTTCCGACCCCCGCGGCTGAATCTAGTTGCCTACCCTTGCCATACGTTATCAATATTGTTTCTCTTGACAAGCGAGTGAGAAATTACATACAGAAAAAGACGTAAAACGCCAAGCTAGATATTGAGTTGATAGGTTATTTATAAAGATAACCATTTCTCTAAGTGAGGGGACATTAGTAACGCTACCTAAAGGTAGCTTGCTGGCCGCATCTGGTCCCTTGCTCTTCTTCTTCCTCTTCCCAACTCTGGTGGGGATGGGAGGCTCATACTTCTTCTTCTTGTCCTGTTGACATATGATATGGGGCCATGTTTTGTGGCAGTAGAATAATGCAGGTTAACACAGAAATCTGAAAGATTCAGCTGGTAGCTATAGAGATGATGTTGTCAGAGGCTCTGGTTGTTGCCATGTCATGCTCACCTTGTCATCCTTCTTGCCTCCACCAGGTCCATGGCCCCCACTCTGGCTTTGACCCTGAAATCATACAAGTTTGCTAGTTAGCTACATATCCTGGGAGGTATAATAAATAAATCGATGAACCTTGAACCATACTTATTGTTGGTAACGTTAGACTTGATTGACATCTTTAGTTACTGTAAACTGGCCACAGACTCAACATCGAGTACTAAATTGTCAGAGTATGATGATTAACTACGATTAGTAATCGCTGCTATGTATTTGAATGCACCAATTTGTAAGTCGCTCTGGATAAGAGCGTCTGCTAAATGACGTAAATGTAAATGTAAATGTATTTCTTGATCGGGTATCAACATGCAAGCTAGCTAGATAGCTAGCTACCGGCAAACTGAACGCTGCAACGTTAGTCAATGTAAGAGCTAACAGCTAGCTAACGTTAGCTGACAATAATGAGGGTTTTATACAACGAATGAGTTTCTAAAATGTAACAACTACATAAAATCGTATTTTCTGTATAAATTAAACTGCTACATCTTTAATATCAAGCTACAAAACTTGGTAAATACTTGTAATATCTAATCAAAACATGAGCCAGAAAGAAATTTGCTTGCTCACTCACCATTGTTGCGTGTCTCTCTAAATTGACGTCACTACGGTCGGTAAGGGATCTCGCATGAAAATTGTACGAGGTTTCGTTGATCTTCTTTTTCTTCGATGGGGTTTAACACCGGTCTGCTGTGAAATCGCCAGTCATTCATGTTTTGAGCCCCACATTTTTAGGCAAAAATAATAATTCCTTGAAGAGAAATAATGAAGAGAATTTATAGATAAAACATATCGGTGCTCATCGGCCATTGGACAAAAACATTACACAACAAGTTGAAAATTGCAAATTCAACAATAAGTGGCTTGGATGGAATCGGTGACAGTGGCTAACTGCAAGCATTGCAAAGCAATCACTAGCCCGCTATTCAGTGGAGTGGCTGTGTTGTCCCAAATCTGGGATTAAGGGGCTCTTTTCCAAGTTAAAAATTATAAACATTCAACATTGGCCATGCTGTCAATGAAGCATGATTTGTGCCACGCTCAAAACAACTGTTAACTCGGAACTGTGAAATCTTGACTTCAGTGAGTTCACGACAACTGGGAAGTCGGGAATAAATGAGCTCCGACTTTGAAAATATGTTTTGAACGGTCATCCAATTTGGGTTCTCAGTTCATCGTGCAGACAGGAATAAATATCTCTCCGGGAAGCAGACTGGCGGAGGTGTATGTTTTATGATTAATGACTCATGGTGTAATTGTGATAACATACAGGAACTCAAGTCCTTTTGTTCACCCGACCTAGAATACCTCACAATCAAATGCCGACCATATTATTTGCTGGGGATTTTAACAAAGCAAATTTGAGGAAAAGGCTGCCAAAGTTCTATGAACACATCGACTGTAGTACTCGCGCTGCTGAAACACTCGACCACTGCTACTCCAACTTCCGGGATGCATACAAGGCCCCCCCCCGCCCTCCTTTCGGCATATCTGACCATGACTCCATTTTGCTCCTCCCTTCCTATAGGCAGAAACTCAAACAGGAAGTACCCGTGCTAAGGACTATTCAACGCTGGTCTGACCAATCGGAATCCACGCTTCAAGATAAAACATATATCCTCCCAAGTGGTGCAGTGGTCTAAGGCACTGCATCACAGTGCTAGCTGTGCCACTAGAGATCCTGGTTCGAATCCAGGCTCTGTCGTAGCCGGCCGCAACCGGGAGACCCATGGGGCGGCGCACAATTCGTCCAGGGTACGTCCAAGTACGTGTCAATCTTATGCTTTATCATGGCTGTTGTATCAGCAACAATCATTAACAGATATAATGATGTCGATGTGGAATCATTTGTTTAGGCCTAGGTTTAAGTGTTCTTGGTTAAATGAATTACCCTATGTGAATTTGTTAGACGGGAAGGAAAATCAGTTAACAGCGCTTCCTGAAGCATTGGAGGTGAAACCCGTGAGGGCTAAAAGCTGTTTTTGTTAAAATAAAACATATGATGGACAGGGTATGTTTATGGGAATATCAGATTGTGATGATTATATGATGACTTTGGTAAGCATGAACGTAAGGTTAGTAATGAGAAATATAATGTAACTTTTTATGTTCCATTTAGTAAGAAGAGCAGGACTTTGATGGTGAAAGATCAGCTTTTGCATGGCAATGTGACTATTCGGAATTTTAGAGATATTTGGTGGGGTTTGTGGTGAGAGAATATATATATTCTTACCCTATGGATGGAAAGGATGTTGTTACAGTGGGGAAAAAAAGTATTTAGTCAGCCACCAATTGTGCAAGTTCTCCCACTTAAAAAGATGAGAGAGGCCTGTAATTTTCATCATAGGTACACGTCAACTATGACAGACAAATTGAGAAAAGAAAATCCAGAAAATCACATTGTAGGATTTTTAATGAATTTATTTGCAAAAATTATGGTGGAAAATAAGTATTTGGTCACCTACAAACAAGCAAGATTTCTGGCTCTCACAGACCTGTAACTTCTTCTTTAAGAGGCTCCTCTGTCCTTCACTCGTTACCTGTATTAATGGCACCTGTTTGAACTTGTTATCAGTATAAAAGACACCTGTCCACAACCTCAAACAGTCACACTCCAAACTCCACTATGGCCAAGACCAAAGAGCTGTCAAAGGACACCAGAAACAAAATTGTAGACCTGCACCAGGCTGGGAAGACTGAATCTGCAATAGGTAAGCAGCTTGGTTTGAAGAAATCAACTGTGGGAGCAATTATTAGGAAATGGAAGACATACAAGACCACTGATAATCTCCCTCGATCTGGGGCTCCACGCAATATCTCACCCCGTGGGGTCAAAATGATCACAAGAACGGGGAGCAAAAACCGTTCAGAGATTAACAAGTGGGACTGGATGGAGTGTTGATGGATAGATATCCATTTTGAATATCCAATCATTTTTCACATGTTTTTACATATTATTGTGTTATTTCGTATTTTATTATGAATCAAAGGGGGGAAATGGAATGTGATTCATTTTATATATCATTTTTATATTATTGTTGATATTTATGTTTTAATTTGCATGTGTTGTTTTGCAAAATATACTGTTTGGTGTTTTCTTTTCTTCCAGAAGCATATGGGGGAATGTGTAGAGGGGATTCAAATACTCAAACATGGACAATATGAATGGACTGGAGGAAGTGGAACAAGGAAGGTGTGGAAATGTTCAGATTCCATCATCGACGTTTCATTGAAAGTCGACACTGCTGAGGAGATGAAGTGTAGTGGACTACATTCCAGTGTCTGCAATGATATATAGACATATTTGCATGTGTAATACATCATTTGTGCCATATTCTTTCTGTATTAATTTTTGAAGAATGATATTTTCTGTTGTTGGGTACATGTGGGGATCTCAGATGTTTGTTTATTTAGTGGATGCTTAGGGATATTGGGTCTAGGCAGGGACAGAGAGAATCCACAGGAGGGTCCGATGGGTCGACCAGCCTGAATGTGGACATTTTTGATTGTATTTTGTTTTCTGAGGCTTTCATGTGTATTCAATTGCATCATAGTTTAAAATGCATTGATAAAGATGTATGAATTGATCTGGAGTACTTAGGTGGTTGCCTGGGGCAGAGGGGTCGTGAGAGAATTTTACTGTCTTGATTGATTGATGGATATTTGGAAAGAAAGCTGCCAGACAGGTTTTTCGCTCTCACACTCCATAAAGATTTGTTCATATTTCATAGAAATGTATTTACACTCCATAGAAAAATGTGTTTACTCTCCATACATTTTGGTTTATTGCTAAAGTTACTAAATAAGAAAAATTGTTATTTGTCATAATCCTATTCTTTTTGTTTTCGAGACTTAATTAGTCTCGAAGGGGGGAAATATGTAGTGTCTAAACAGTTTATGACTTTGCTGATGTTTGCAAATGATGTGTTAGAGGGAGTCTGTTATGTGGAGGCCTGTGATTGGTCTGTGGGGGAAACCACCCATATCATGTTACATAGGTTACAGATTATGAATACCATGGTTGAAACAAAGGACGGGGAGGAAACAACATATTAGAGATTGGGTCGGTTGTTCCCCAGATGTCTGCAGGAGTCTGTAAATTGACGCTGAAATCTTCGATGTAATAAACCATTATAATCAAGGACAGTGTCAGCGGATTTCTTGTCATCACAGCATCTCAGCATCGTTATCTCGACACTACAATAGCTTACCCCATCACAATAAATCCATTATTTATTTTAAACAGGTCTAAAGAAACATGATGTGAAGAATTGCAGTCTATTTCAGAAGAACAGAATAGCATACTCTGAGTTGTCCTTAGTTAGGTCCTGATCTGGCTATGCCATACGGCTGTGGGCTACACTAGTTCATTTAGCAGACAAGATTTGCTTATAATTCTGTGGCATTATTTTATGGTATTTTATAGTATGAAGAATACAATTGAACAAAGCTGAATAGAATATAAATATTTTCTCCAAACGATTTTAGAGAGTGCGCGCACGTGGCTATTCGGTGTTGAGCGGTTATCAAAGAAATAGGTATTCCTATTTGCTTAATTTAGAGTTCTTAATGTAACTAGTTTACAAGGCATCTCAGCTCCAAAGTAGGCTACAAGTGAAGACAGACACATCGGAGACGCAACTGCGAGCGTTTTTCTTATTGAATTCCAAGGCCCATATTGAAGATGTTAGAAGAACTGTCCACATTTACATTTCGTCAACCAACAAGATGAGTAGACCTAATGAACAGCAAAAGCACTAGCCCATGTCAATCTACTATCCCCCATAGTACTAAAGTTGACCTATTTTATTGGTCAACTTGTCCTTCTGTGCGAGAAATAAATATTCCAAACATACTCTGGGACAGTTGTGGGATGCGATAGAGCCCAAATTATTACAACCACTTTTAAAAGCAATGAGGCTGATGCAAAAGTTCAGAACGTTTCGCTTAAAATGTTGATAAACTATTGGGCTATTTCTTCACATTATAAGCGCAGCAATGCGCACACGGCAGTAGGCTATAAGCGCGAATGTTCCAAAATGCAATCAATTAGTAGGAAGACACAATTCTCAAAAGTGACTGCAAATGCTATTATGCATGTAATGCTTTATTATAAAGGTGCATTTTTATGGTGAAAATGATCTTCCTCAAACTTTAAACTCACATGCCGCCGATGCTTATGTATGCCAGTTAGGCTCTATACCGGTTGTAAAGCAGATTAATCTGCTTAATTTTAAGAAGTTATTTTGTCACTTTAGTTGTGATACAAACCTTATCAAAACATATAGGCCTATGGGCTAGACTACATGAGGTGTGCTACTATGATTTGGAAAAGTTGCAAAAAAAAGGCATGCGCTGTTTCTTGCCTTACTGCACATGCTGGGCATCATTCACATGTGATAATATTGCCACCCATCAGACTATTCTTAATTTAATCTTGTCTTTACATATACTAAATAATATATGTGTGAAATTAGTTTTGATTTAGAATGGACCACTATCATGCACCCGTCTTGGAACAGGGGCAGGGGAAAAAAATAAGTATTCTATGCACTTAAATAGCGAATGGAGCATGCTATTCCCGTGGTTCATTTTCATGCCAGCCAGGTAGGCTATACTCCTGTTGTAAAGGGAAGCAATGTGCTTAATATTAGGAAAGTTGAGAAATAAATATAGTAGGCCTAGTCTATACAGTGAGGGAAAAAAGTATTTGATCCCCTGCTGATTTTGTACTGACAAAGAAATGATCAGTCTATAATTTTAATGGTAGGTTTATTTGAACAGTGAGAGACAGAATAACAACAAAAAAATGCTCAATGGCAACTCAAACCTTTAGCTCCCTCCACAGATTTTCTATGGGATTAAGGTCTGGAGACTGGCTAGGCCACTCCAGGACGTTAATGTACTTCTTCTTGAGGCACTCCTTTGTTGTCTTGGCCATGTGTTTTGGGTCATTGTCATGCTGGAATACCCATCCACGACCCATTGTCAATGCCCTGGCTGAGGGAAGGAGGTTCTCACCCAAGATTTGATGGTACATGGCCCCGTCCATCGTCCCTTTGATGCGGTGAAGTTGTCCTGTCCCCTTAGCAGAAAAACACCCCCAAAGCATAATGTTTCCACCTCCATGTTTGACGGTGGGGATGGTGTTCTTGGGGTCATAGGCAGCATTCCTCCTCCTCCAAACACGGCGAGTTGAGTTGATGCCAAAGAGCTCAATTTTGGTCTCATCTGAACACAACACTGTCACCCAGTTCTCCTCTGAATCATTCAGATGTTCATTGGCAAACTTCAGACGGGCATGTACAGTGGGGAGAACAAGTATTTGATACACTGCCGATTTTGCAGGTTTTCCTACTTACAAAGCATGTAGAGGTCTGTAATTTTTATCATAGGTACACTTCAACTGTGAGAGACAGAATCTAAAACAAAAATCCAGAAAATCACATTGTATGATTTTTAAGTAATTAATTTGCATTTTATTGCATGACATAAGTATTTGATCACCTACCAACCAGTAAGAATTCCGGCTCTCACAGACCTGTTAGTTTTTCTTTAAGAAGCCCTCCTGTTCGCCACTCATTACCTGTATTAACTGCACCTGTTTGAACTCGTTACCTGTATAAAAGACACCTGTCCACACACTCAATCAAACAGACTCCAACCTCTCCACAATGGCCAAGACCAGAGAGCTGTGTAAGGACATCAGGGATAAAATTGTAGACCTGCACAAGGCTGGGATGGGCTACAGGACAATAGGCAAGCAGCTTGGTGAGAAGGCAACAACTGTTGGTGCAATTATTAGAAAATGGAAGAAGTTCAAGATGACGGTCAATCACCCTCGGTCTGGGGCTCCATGCAAGATCTCACCTCGTGGGGCATCAATGATCATGAGGAAGGTGAGGGATCAGCCCAAAACTACACGGCAGGACCTGGTCAATGACCTGAAGAGAGCTGGGACCACAATCTCAAAGAAAACCATTAGTAACACACTATGCCGTCATGTATGAAAATCCTGCAGCGCACGCAAGGTCCCCCTGCTCAAGCCAGCACATGTCCAGGCCCGTCTGAAGTTTGCCAATGACCATCTGGATGATCCAGAGGAGGAATGGGAGAAGGTCATGTGGTCTGATGAGACAAAAATAGAGCTTTTTCGTCTAAACTCCACTCGCCGTGTTTGGAGGAAGAAGAAGGATGAGTACAACCCCAAGAACACCATCCCAACCGTGAAGCATGGAGGTGGAAACATCATTCTTTGGGGATGCTTTTCTGCAAAGGGGACAGGACGACTGCACCGTATTGAGGGGAGGATGGATGGGGCCATGTATCGCGAGATCTTGGCCAACAACCTCCTTCCCTCAGTAAGAGCATTGAAGATGGGTCGTGGCTGGGTCTTCCAGCATGACAACGACCCGAAACACACAGCTAGGGCAACTAAGGAGTGGCTCCGTAAGAAGCATCTCAAGGTCCTGGAGTGGCCTAGCCAGTCTCCAGACCTGAACCCAATATAAATTATTTGGTGGGAGATGAAAGTCCGTATTGCCCAGCGACAGCCCCGAAACCTGAAGGATCTTGAGAAGGTCTGTATGGAGGAGTGGGCCAAAATCCCTGCTGCAGTGTGTGCAAACCTGGTCAAGACCTACAGGAAACATATGATCTCTGTAATTGCAAACAAAGGTTTCTGTACCAAATATGAAGTCCTGCTTTTCTGATGTATCAAATACTTATGTCATGCAATAAAATGTAAAATTAATTACCTAAAAATCATACAATGTGATTTTCTGGATTTTTGTTTTAGATTCCGTCTCTCACAGTTGAAGTGTACCTATGATAAAAATTACAGACCTCTACATGCTTTGTAAGTAGGAAAACCTGCAAAATCGGCAGTGTATCAAATACTTGTTCTCCCCACTGTATATGTGCTTTCTTGAGCAGGGGGACCTTGCGGGCGCTGCAGGATTTCAGTCCTTCACGGCGTAGTGTGTTACCAATTGTTTTCTTGGTGACTATGGTCCCAGCTGCCTTGAGATCATTGACAAGATCCTCCCGTGTAGTTCTGGGCTGATTCCTCACCGTTCTCATGATCATTGCAACTCCACGAGGTGAGATTTTGCATGGAGCCCCAGGCCGAGGTAGATTGACAGTTATTTTGTGTTTCTTCCATTTGCGAATAATCGCACCAACTGTTGTCACCTTCTCACCAAGCTGCTTGGCGATGGTCTTGTAGCCCATTCCAGCCTTGTGTAGGTCTACAATATTGTCCCTGACATCCTTGGAGAGCTCTTTGTTCTTGGCAATGGTGGAGAGTTTGGAATCTGATTGATTAATTGCTTCTGTGGACAGGTGTCTTTTATACAGGTAACGAGCGGAGATTAGGAGCACTCCCTTTAAGAGTGTGTTCCTAATCTCAGCTCGTTACCTGTATAAAAGACACCTGGGAGCCAGAAATCTTTCTGATTGAGAGGGGGTCAAATACTTATTTCCCTCATTAAAATGCAAATCAATTTATAACATTTTTGACATGCGTTTTTCTGGATTTTTTGGTTGTTATTCTGTCTCTCACTGTTCAAATAAACCTACCATTAAAATTATAGACTGATCATTTCTTTGTCAGTGGGCAAACATACAAAATCAGCAGGGGATCAAATACTTTTTTCCCTCACTGTAGAAAGCTGATGGGATCCTCCTCTTTTTAAATAGAGGCCATCAAAACTCACGCAGTTGCATAGACTATATAAATGTTGCTCAACATGAGCTCATGGTCTCTCATTAAGTGTTTGATTTGATTTTCGATTACATTTGCATCGATGTCAGAGTGATTAGAGTACAGTGCTGAGTGCCAGGCAGTTAGAAAGTTTGGTAGGCTACTAATGACCATCAGCAGCATCAGAGCGCAGTTTTGGGGAAGGCTAGTTATCGTGACCAAATGGTCACATGGAATTTGACTGCAGTCATGACTCGTGACCTCCGGTGTGACGGTAATACGGTCACCTTAACATCCCTAGTCATGACACACATCAACACCATCATCCCAGACACCCTTGAACCACTCAAATTTGCATACCGCCTCAACAGATCCACAGATGGATCTTCACTTCACACTGCCCTCACCCACCTGGACAAGAAGGGAAATAACTATGTGAGAATGCTGTTCATAGACTACAGCTCAGCGTTCAACACCATAGTCCCCTCCAAGCTCATCACCAAGCTAGGCATCCTGGGACTGAACCCCTACCTCTACAACTGGATCCTGGACTTCACCGGGTGCAGCACTCTTCAGAAGTTGGAGCGTACCCGCCGGACGGTGGCGTGTGGCCACTGCTCATGCTCTCAAAATGTCGGCGCCCGGAGAAGACATGTTTCCGAGGTGAGCAGGACAATTATGAGATGGAGTTACATCGGGATGACACTTGGTCACAAGCAAAGTCGGGAGAAGAGGGATACTGGGACAGGGACACAGAAATATTTCTTAGGAGGAATGGAGGGGAAGAAAGAGGAAGTAGAGGTCGAAGAGAATGAGGAAAGGTTGGATTTGAGGAACATGGTGATAAAAATGCAGATAGGGTGTCGAAGAAGATTGGTGTCAAGTGCAAACAGAGGGAGCCATGTGCCAGACCGAGTTCTGGAGGTGAAATGGAAGTGAATGAGAGTGAGTTAAGTGAGGTGGAAGGTGTGGTGAAGAGCTCTGAACCCGAGCCTGGCATCAATGGACATGATAAAGAACAATTTGGTCCAGTAGGAGAAAGGTGGATCCTTGCCTTTTGGCGGATCCATTTGTGGTTTCAGGGTGGGTGGGAAAGGACTTGGGTGTTGATATGATGAGTTTCTCTGGTATTAAGGAAGTCAGGATGCAAGAATACAAATAAACTCTTAGATGGAGATTTGATACAATGTATTTAATTATACGGTACCAGATTCAACATAACAAGCTGCAAGTGAGTTGCCTCTTGCTATCAGAATGAGAGACAAAGAGATCGCTCAGTTTATATACTCCAAGATAAACAAGTTTTAACCAACATCTGGCAATCATCACTGGAAGACCTTCCAGCCGAGATGGTACCAGCCGGCACCCCAGACGGGACAGTTCCGATATAACTCATTCTAAGATAGATAACAGTGGTTCTTTCAGACTTCCTGGCTCCCAGAGTGACATGATAAAATGGATTGAACACTTTCCCAAATCCTGTGAAAACACGTCATATCAAGTGTAAAGGTAACCTGTTGTGGACTTGTGATATTTGTTTGTGTTTCTTCTGACCAGAGGGAGCGAGCGCTCCATGTCACACAACTTGGGTCAAGATCTGTTTCTTGCTTTGCTCTTAGAAACAGGGCACCATTGAAAGGAGTGATTTCTGTGGTAGCGTGAAGTGTGGAGGTGGAGCAATTGAAGTTGAAAATTCCTGGTGTTTGTGATGCCCGCCATTTGGTGCTACCGGTGGGGAGCGTGGTGAAACAGAGTCATTGTCAGTCCTTTTGAGTTTTGAGTAATGTTAGGATATATCAGTTATCCTGTTAGAGCTTTTGTGCAGAATCTACTGCGCTGTTTCAGGAGGAACATTTATGGTCATGTTGCAGCAGTGTGTAGGATGGTGATTCCAAGATGTGGGAAGTGTGCAGGAGGGCGTGGGATAGAGGACTGTGTAGTTTCGGTGGATTAAGTTGAGTGTGTTAACTGGCCTGTAGGACCTGTCTTGTTAGTGTTGTTAAAAAGGTAGAGCAGCGCTTTATTATGGACAGACTTCTCCCCATTTTCACTACTGTTGTATCAACATGTTTTATGTTACTCCAAGCAGTTTAGTTACCTCAACTTGATCAATTTCCACATTATTTATTACAAGATTTAGTTGAGGTTTAGGGTTTAGTGAATGATTTGTCCCAAATACAATGCTTTTAGTTATTGAAATATTTAGGACTAACTTAGTCCTTGCCACCCATTCTGAAACCAACTGCAGTTCTTTGTTAAGTGTTGCAGTCATTTCACTCATTGTAGTAGCTGACGTGTATAGTGTTGAGTCATCCGCATATTTAGACATCGTTAGTAAATATTTTAAAAAGTAAGGGGCCTAGACAGCTGCCCTGGGGAATTCCTGATTCTACCTGGATTATGTTGGAGAGGCTTTCATTAAAGAACACCCTCTGTGTTCTGTTAGACAGGTAACTCTTTATCCATAATATAGCAGGGGGTTTAAAGCCATAACACATGCGTTTTTCCATCAGCAAACTATGATTGATAATGTCAAGAGCCGCACTGAAGTCTAACAAAACAGCTCCTACAATATTTTTATCATCAATTTCTCTCAGCAAATCATCAGTTATTTGTGTAAGTGCCATGCTTGTTGAATGTACTTCCCTATAAGCGTGCTGAAAGTCTGTTGTCAGTTGGTTTACAGTAAAATAGCATTGCATCTGGTCAAACACAAATTTTTCCATAAGTTTACGAAGGGTTGGTAACAGGCTGATTGGTTGGCTTTTTTGAGACAGTAAAGGGGGCTTTACTATTCTTGGGTAGCATAATTACTTTTGCTTCCCTCCAGGCCTGGGGGCACACAATTTCTAGTAGGCTTAGATTGAAGATATGGCAAATAGCATTAGCAATATTGTCCGCTATTATCCTCAGTACATTTTCCATCCAAGTTGTCAGACCCCGGTGGCTTATCATTGTTGATAGACAACAATAATGTTTTCACCTCTTCCACACTCACTTTACCAAATTCAAAATGACAATGCTTTTCTTTCATAATTTGATCAGTTATACTTGGATGTTTAGTGTCACCGTTTTTTTGCTGGCATGTCATGCCTAACTTTGCTAATCTTGCCAATGAAAAAGTCATTAAAGTAATTGGCAATATCAGTGGGTTTTGTGATGAGTGAGCCATCTGATTCAATGAATGATGGAGCTGAGTTTGCCTTTTTGCCCAATATTTGATTTAAGGTGCTCCAAAGCTTTTTACCATTATTCTTTATACCATTTATATTTGTTTCATAGTGTAGTTTCTTCTTCATTTTATTCAGTTTAGTCAATTTGCAGTATGTTTGCCAATCGGTTATGCAGCCAGACTTATTTGCCATTCCTTTTGCCTCATCCCTCTCAACCATACAATTTTTTATTTCCTCATCAATCCACAGGGATTTAACAGTTTTTAAAGTCATTTTCTTAATGGGTGCATGCTTATAAGCAACTGGAATAAGCAATTTCATAAATGTGTCATGTGCAGCATCTGGTTGCTCCTCATTACACACCACAGACCGACAAATATTCTTTACATCAACAACATAGGAATTGCTACAAAACTTATTGTATGACCTCTTGTACACTATATGGGTCCCAGCCTTTGGAACTTTGGTTTTCCTAGATATGGCTACTGTATTGTGATCACTACATCTGATGGATTTGGATGCTGCGTTAAAGCAAATTTCTGCAGCATTAGTAAAGATGTGTCACGAATTCCGCCGAGACTGCTCCTCCTCCTTGTTCGGGCAGGCTTCGGCGTTCGTCGTCCCCGGAGTACTAGCTGCTACCGCTTGATGTTCTCTATGTTTGTTTGGTTTTGTCTTGTTGGTGCACCTGTTTCGTCTTATGTATTGATTATGTCACCTATAAGTTTCCTTTGGTTTTGTTTGCAGTTATGTGTTGTTGTCCGCCTGTCCGTTGGTGAATCTTTATTGTGCTCTAGTTGTTAGTGTTTTTATGCACTGTTTGCGTAATTGCTCGCCTCCTGTGTTTGAGGCACGTTATTTTTGTTATTGTCTTTGTGACAATTAAAGTCGTTTCGACTAAGCCTCTGTGTCCTGCGCCTGACTCCAACACCGCATCCACATCAGCTTGTGACAAGATGTGATCAATACATGTTGATGATTTCATTCCTGTTCTGTTTGTAACTACCCTGGTAGGTTGACTGATAACCTGAACCAGGTTGCAGGCACTGGTTACAGTTTGAACCTTTTTCTTGAGTGGGCAGCTTGATGAAAGCCAGTCAATATTTAAATCACCCAGAATCACATACATTATCAAGCATTTCACATATGCTATCCAGATACTGACTGTTAGCACTTGGTGGTCTATAGCAGCTTCCCACAAGAATGGGCTTTAGGTGAGGCAGATGAACCTGTAGCCATATTACTTCAACAGTATTTAACATGAGATCATCTCTAAGCTTTACAGGAATGTGGTTCTGAATATAAACAGCAACACCTCCACCATTGGCATTTCTGTTTTTTTCTGTAGATGTTATAACCATGTATTGCTACCACTGTATCATCAAAGGTATTATCTAATTGAGTTTAAGAGATGGTCAGAATATGAATGTCATCTGTTACTAGCACATTTTTGATTTCATGAACCTTGTTTCTTAAGCTACATATGTTAACGTGGGCTATTTTTAGCACTTTTCTGGGATGCTTGATTGTTTTCATTGCTTTACTGGGAAGCTTAGCAGAAGTAGACATGCTCATGTCATTTATGTTAGTGCAGGGTGAGCTGCACACAGTGGACTTCCTACTAGGTCACACCGCCTCAGTGCTAACAGTATAACACTGGTTCATAGGCACATGATTACTGCCTACTATAGCTGTAGGATCAGCAGAGGCATTCAGGGCAGTTAGATGGACATACATTAGGTTACTTACATTGTAAGTAACGCCCCTGGGATAATGTACATTTGCTGAAGAATTATGACAACTCAGCGACACAATGGTACGGATTAACTGAGCTTGGCTTGGGTCATTGATAAGTCATTGTCTCAACACAGCCTTATAATGCTGTGAAAGGATCCAGGAACCCAAATGCTTTGGGTGGATCCCATCCTCCTTATAAAACAAGCTTTGTTTCCAGAAGGTATCAAAATTGTCAATAAATGTTATACCCACAGAGCTACAATAGTCACATAGCCAGTTATGGAGGGCTAAAACTCTGCTGAAACATTCAATGCCACGATTTTGGGAGGACACAGGGAAATATATTATGGGTGTTTGTTGGTGACAAGCAGAGACCCAATCAGCTCTTTAAAATCCATATTCAGCTGTTCTGAGCTGCTCTTCATAATGGTATTGAATCCCACATGAACTATGATAGACTCCATTTCCTGATGCATGTTTAAAATATTTGGGTGCAGCTTATTGATGTCCTGTAGTCGTGCTCCTGGATAGCACAACGTTTTTGCTCCAGGAACTGAGACATTTCTCCTCATTGAACTGCCCAATACAAAAGGCCGGAGAAGGGGATGGAGAAATCCTCACACAATTCGTGGAAACTTTCACGGGCCCATGAGAAGCAGGATAGTGTACGCTTGCAGCTCCCGGCGACAGGTCCAGACCTCCCACAGCAGCCAGAGCCCCATCAGATCCAGAGAGAGGGAAAGGAGCCGAACACAACGACGAAGCCGCTGTTGGAGTCAGCGCAGTTGGAGTCAGCACAGCTGTCGCAGACACAGGCAGTGCCAGCGATGAAGGCGCAGGTAGATCAGGAACCAGGGCGAGGAAGCTATTCTTCATGTCAATCTGCTTCGGACCTCTCGCAGACACTCTAGTCCGTTTAGCAGAATGCCGCTGCCTTCGGTTTCCAGGGCTGATTGAAACAATCCTCGTGCTGTTCTCCGTCTACTCCACTACAAGATGGAGGAGGAGAAGCAGATGGAGACGACTTCCTTGGCAGGCAAGTTCCAGGTAGCACAGGTCATTCGGATAGGGACAGATGACAAGGCGGGGATACATCCATCAAGCCCGAGTGGCGTCCAGCCACAGGATTTGAGAAAGTTCCAATTTGCGTTTTCCCAATAAGTCCGCTCAGAATTTAAATTTGCTTGCTAAGGATAGCCACCTTATTCCTGTAATCCTCCGCAAAAAACAATTGCCACATTGGAACTCCGGATTGTCAATATTGTCCCAGACAAGAGCGTAATAAACACTGCTTCTACAGCGCTGGAAACGTTTGTTAGCTATTTCATAAGAAGTGGGCTCCATTGCAAATTAGACCTTCACATGCTGGGGGTAGCAATACAAGAACACAGGACTAGCTAGCTAGCGAGCTGCTAGTTGGTAAACATCCAGTCCAAACCAGCAGGTTTTGACACAAACATTTATGAACAAAATACAACTTTGGAAACAACAGGCCGAAACAACAGGTCAAGGCGCAGGAGGTATCAGAGTTCGTGACAAGAAATGGTTTCACTAAATGGTGAAAATACTACAGTCTTTTGTGATGCGTAACATCATGTTCATCTGAATTGTAACGTGGCTCATATAGTGAGCACCACTACATTATGTTACATGTGTTTATCCAGTGTGGTGGCAGTGGTGTTGTGCTGGGCATAAAGGGAATCGTGACTGGGTAGATGCAAAGACCTATCGACTGCTAGGAACTTCACAAAGAACCGTTGTTACTACATGTGATGTGACAGGAGCTTCGAACAACACAGACAGCCGTTGTGACTTCATTTGATGTGACGTGAGCTTTGACCTCCACAAAAAGCCTCTTCGAGTACATGTGATGTGACGGGAGCTTCGAAGAACACAGAGATTCACCTCTTCTCTTCTCACATCTTCTGTCTCGCTCTCCCTCTCTCGCTCTCTCACTCATTTTCTCTCTCCATCCTGAAGGGCATTAGCCAACTACTGTTCTCTCTGTGATAAAGTGAGATTACTCGCGCCAGACTGTCGTCTTCAGCACATTGTCTTCTTGGTTCTCTATAGCAACCTGACTGTAGTAGTATATTATATGTACATGATACACAGATTAAGTTTATCCAATGTTAATGAGGCTATACTTCACAATGCTCTTTGAATTATGCGAAGATTACTGTTTTGATTCAAACGAGTACAGCAGTGCCATTTGACGACTGCGGCCTTTAAAAAAAACAAGATTAGTGTGTTGTTTTGTTGTTTTGAAGATACAGTGGGGAAAAAAAGTATTTAGTCAGCCACCAATTGTGCAAGTTCTCCCACTTAAAAAGATGAGAGAGGCCTGTAATTTTCATTATAGGTGCACGTCAACTATGACAGACAAAATGAGAAAAATTAATCCAGAAAATCACATTGTAGGATTTGTAATGAATTTATTTGCAAATTATGGTGGAAAATAAGTATTTGGTCAATAACAAAAGTTTCTCAATACTTTGTTATATACCCTTTGTTGGCAATGACACAGGTCAAACGTTTTCTGTAAGTCGTCACAAGGTTTTCACACACTGTTGCTGGTATTTTGGCCCATTCCTCCATGCAGATCTCCTCTAGAGCAGTGATGTTTTGGGGCTGTCGCTGGGCAACACGGACTTTCAACTCCCTCCAAAGATTTTCTATGGGGTTGAGATCTGGAGACTGGCTAGGCCACTCCAGGACCTTGAAATGCTTCTAACGAAGCCACTCCTTCGTTGCCCGGGCGATGTGTTTGGGATCATTGTCATGCTGAAAGACCCAGCCACGTTTCATCTTCAATGCCCTTGCTGATGGAAGGAGGTTTTCACTCAAAATCTCACGATACATGGCCCCATTCATTCTTTCCTTTACACGGATCAGTCGTCCTGGTCCCTTTGCAGAAAAACAGCCCCAAAGCATGATGTTTCCACCCCCATGCTTCACATTAGGTATGGTGTTCTTTGGATGCAACTCAGCATTCTTTGTCCTCCAAACACGACGAGTTGAGTTTTTACCAAAAAGTTCTATTTTGGTTTCATCTGACCATATGACATTCTCCCAATCCTCTTCTGGATCATCCAAATGCACTCTAGCAAACTTCAGACGGGCCTGGACATGTACTGGCTTAAGCAGGGGGACACGTCTGGCACTGCAGGATTTGAATCCCTGGCGGCGTAGTGTGTTACTGATGGTAGGCTTTGTTACTTTGATCCCAGCTCTCTGCAGGTCATTCACTAGGTCCCCCTGTGTGGTTCTGGGATTTTTGCTCACCGTTCTTGTGATCATTTTGACCCCACGGGGTGAGATGTTGTGTGGAGCCCCAGATCGAGGGAGATTATCAGTGGTCTTGTATGTCTTCCATTTCCTAATAATTGCTCCCACAGTTGATTTCTTCAAACCAAGCTGCTTACCTATTGCAGATTCAGTCTTCCCAGCCTGGTGCAGGTCTACAATTTTGTTTCTGGTGTCCTTTGACAGCTCTTTGGTCTTGGCCATAGTGGAGTTTGGAGTGTGACTGTTTGAGGTTGTGGACAGGTGTCTTTTATACTGATAACAAGTTCAAACAGGTGCCATTAATACAGGTAACGAGTGGAGGACAGAGGAGCCTCTTAAAGAAGAAGTTACAGGTCTGTGAGAGCCAGAAATCGTGCTTGTTTGTAGGTGACCAAATACTTATTTTCCACCATAATTTGCAAATAAATTCATAAAAAATCCTACAATGTGATTTTCTGGAAAAAAAATTCTCAATTTGTCTGTCATAGTTGACGTGTACCTATGATGAAAATTACAGGCCTCTCTCATCTTTTTAAGTGGGAGAACTTGCACAATTGGTGGCTGACTAAATACTTTTTTTCCCCACTGTAAATTGTTCATCATTCAGAACAGATTTATTTTCAGAACATGGTTTCACTCAAAACTCACAAACAAGACCACCAGACAAGGTCATTTCAGGTGTATTCATATTTTTGACTCATTCTTTCCAGCACTCTAAGGTTAGTTGTCATTTCTTTGTTGACAATATAGTAATCTAATGATACATTGGTGGTTTCAAAATGGATTACATTTCGAAGTAGCAAACCATGTTCTAGTGACAAGTCTGCTTAATGGCATATTAAGTAGCAGATGTATTCTATTATTCTCAATAGTATTCTGTACGTCCATTTCAAATCATTACATGACCATTTGGTACATAAATATCAGAAAGCACATTCATGTGATGAGTCATAGGCCTACTGTGGGCTATGCTGTAGCCTATTCACACTTCCATAGTCTCATTGTACTGCTTCTCAACTGTGGCATGTTATTATTTCTGAGGTAACAGGGAAGATTGGCTTTTGTTTCATCTACTTTTCTGAAGAACTAATGAGACATCTTGCACTAACGTTCACTGTGACGTAACAGCCAGGGAATCTGGAGGAGTCTCAGCAGAAACACTCACAGTGACGTAACAGCCAGGGAATCTGGAGGAGTCTCAGCAGTAACGCTCACGGTGACGTAACAGCCAGGGAATCTGGAGGAGTCTCAGCAGAAACGCTCACAGTGACGTAACAGCCAGGGAATCTGGAGGAGTCTCAGCAGTAACGCTCATGGTGACGTAACAGCCAGGGAATCTGGAGGATTCTGTCTCACCAGCACCCTGTTATTTGAGCATCTTTTCCGGTGTGTTCACAAAGCGAGTGAAGAGGCGTATGTCGCCCCTGCTCCAACCAAATGAATCATGTAAACTCTGATCTGAACAGTTCTGCTGCTCTCTCTCTGCTCGTCACTGCTTTCTTTCACCCAACTGGCTCTCCTTTTCACAGATCTTTCTTTCTCTTTCTCTATCTCTCCCTTTTCTCTTTCACCCAACCAGCCCTTCTTTTCACAGATATGTCTAGGTCTATCTCTCTCTTTTCTCATTCGTCTCTCTCTTTCTCATTTGTCTCTCTTGTTCTCTCGTTCCAGTTTCAGAAAAGAATGAGAGAACATAACACCTCTGTCATTGAAATAATCAGCTAAAAGCACTTGAAATAACCTAGAATGACTTGTTTCATTTTCACAGCATTATTATGAACATGCCGGACCAGGCCCGGATAGATGTGGACAAAAAAGTGATTTTTCATTGTTAGTCTGTATGCTGCTACATTATGATCACAGTCTTTGTAATACACTCTAAAATGGTATCTCTAAAGCAGTGTTTCCCCAACTCCTCGACCACGCCCAACAGCACACATTTTTGTTGTAGCCCCAGAAAAACTCACCTGATTAAATTCTTCTTCTTTGGGATTGGCGGATCGCATCCAATTTAACAGGTGCATACACCGCCATCCAATGTACTAACGTGTGAGGCCAGTCACGGCCTACCTACATTAAATTATCTTCATTATTCCTGTTCCTAAATAAATCATTTAAAAAATAGAAGAAAAAAAACATTTCACAACCAACTAACCCTACACCTATATACCACCATTCATAGAAATATAAATCACCACCCCATTAGCTCATTTGCAGTAAAATCTCATACACCCAAGTACTTCTCTGCAGTTGCCACCTACACTCATTAAAAACCCACTACCCCATTCCACTACTTTGACCCTATCTGCTCCTGCACCATGCCAACCGCCTGGGAGGACGGGACACCACCACTCAACACACCCTGTAACTCTCCTGTCAAATCTCGTATACCCAAATACTTCCCAGCAGCTACCACCAGAACATCTATTTTCTGTGATTTACTTTCCATGTCTGTGGTACAGTTGATAACCATTGCTATCAGAATCCCTCACCCTTGACCCATCCTCCTCTACTTTCTTCACTGCCTCAACATACGACACCTTCTGCACTACTCTGACTCTGGCCACCTCAACCTGCCTCTCTTGCACCGGACACTTCGATCCCCGGCAACATGAGCACCGCTACAGTTAACACACACAACTTTATCCACCAAAACTGCACATTCCTCTGTCCCTTGCCCTCCTGCACACTTCCCACATCTTGGAATCTCCCTCCTACACACTACTGCAACATGACCATAAACGTTGCACCTGAAACAGCGCAGTGGATTCTGCACACAAGCTCTAGCAGGATAACTGATATATCCTAACATGACTTTGTTGGGTAGAGACTCTGACTCAAAACTCAAAAGGACTGACAATGACTCTGTCTCACCACGCTCCCCACCGGGTCTGCGTTGCACCAAACGGCAGGCATCACAAAGACCAGGAATTTTCAACTTCAATTGCTCCACCTCCACACTTAACGCTACCCCAGAAATCACCCCTTTCAATTGTGCCCTATTCCTAAGAGCAAAGCAAGAAACAGATCTTGACCCAAGTTATGTGACACGGAGCGCCTTCACCCTCTGGTCAGAAGAAACATAAATGAATATCACAAGTCTACTACAGGTTTATTTTTATTTTTTTGGGGTGTAGATCAGCTTTAATATTGCAGATAGATTGTAACTTCCATCAATGTACAGTGGGGGAAAAAAGTATTTAGTCAGCCACCAATTGTGCAAGTTCTCCCACTTAAAAAGATGAGAGAGGCCTGTAATTTTCATCATAGGTACACGTCTACTATTGCAGACAAATTTAGAAAAAAAAATCCAGAAAATCACATTGTAGGATTTTTAATGAATTTATTTGCAAATTATGGTGGAAAATAAGTATTTGGTCACCTACAAACAAGCAAGATTTCTGGCTCTCACAGACCTGTAACTTCTTCTTTAAGAGGCTCCTCTGTCCTCCACTCGTTACCTGTATTAATGGCACCTGTTTGAACTTGTTATCAGTATAAAAGACACCTGTCCACAACCTCAAACAGTCACACTCCAAACTCCACTATGGCCAAGACCAAAGAGCTGTCAAAGGACACCAGAAACAAAATTGTAGACCTGCACCAGGCTGGGAAGACTGAATCTGCAATAGGTAAGCAGCTTGGTTTGAAGAAATCACAAACGAACCGATCTCACCCCGTGGGGTCAAAATGATCACAAGAACGGTGAGCAAAAATCCCAGAACCACACGGGGGACCTAGTGAATGACCTGCAGAGAGCTGGGACCAAAGTAACAAAGCCTACCATCAGTAACACACTACGCCGCCAGGGACTCAAATCCTGCAGTGCCAGACGTGTCCCCCTGCTTAAGCCAGTACATGTCCAGGCCCGTCTGAAGTTTGCTAGAGTGCATTTGGATGATCCAGAAGAGGATTGGGAGAATATCATATGGTCAGATGAAACCAAAATATAATTTTTTGGTAAAAACTCAACTCGTCGTGTTTGGAGGACAAAGAATGCTGAGTTGCATCCAAAGAACACCATACCTACTGTGAAGCATGGGGGTGGAAACATCATGCTTTGGGGCTGTTTTTCTGCAAAGGGACCAGGACGACTGATCCGTGTAAAGGAAAGAATGAATGGGGCCATGTATCGTGAGATTTTTAGTGAAAACCTCCTTCCATCAGCAAGGGCATTGAAGATGAAACGTGGCTGGGTCTTTCAGCATGACAATGATCCCAAACCACCGCCCGGGCAACGAAGGAGTGGCTTCGTAAGAAGCATTTCAAGGTCCTGGAGTGGCCTAGCCAGTCTCCAGATCTCAACCCCATAGAAAATCTTTGGAGGGAGTTGAAAGTCTGTGATTCCCAGAGACAGCCCCAAAACATCACTGCTCTAGAGGAGATCTGCATGGAGGAATGGGCCAAAATACCAGCAACAGTGTGTGAAAACCTTGTGAAGATTTCCAGAAAACGTTTGACCTTTGTCATTGCCTGTAGTCCTCTGTAGCTCAGCTGGTAGAGCACGGCGCTTGTAACGCCAAGGTAGTGGGTTCGATCCCCGGGACCACCCATACACAAAAAAAAATTATGTATGCACGCATGACTGTAAGTCGCTTTGGATAAAAGCATCTGCTAAATGGCATATTAATATTATTATATTGCCAACAAAGGGTATATAACAAAGTATTGAGAAACTTTTGTTATTGACCAAATACTTATTTTCCACCATAATTTGCAAATAAATGCATTAAAAATCCTACAATGTGATTTTCTTAATTATTTTTTCTCATTTTGTCTGTCAGAGTTGACGTGTACCTATGATGAAAATTACAGGCCTCTCATCTTTTTAAGTGGGAGAACTTGCACAATTGGTGGCTGACTAAATACTTTTTTTCCCCACTGTAATTGTCTGCATCACTTCCAATATGTTTTTTTACTTTATTTTCTATCCCATATATATATATATATACATATATACACACATATACATATATACATACAGTGAGGGAAAAAAGTATTTGATTCCCTGCTGATTTTGTAAGTTTGCCCACTGACAAAGAAATGATCAGTCTATAATTTTAATGGTAGGTTTATTTGAACAATGAGAGACAGAATAACAACAAAAAAATCCAGAAAAACGCATGTCAAAAATGTTATAAATTGATTTGCATTTTAATGAGGGAAATAAGTATTTGACCCCTCTGCAAAACATGACTTAGTACTTGGTGGCAAAACCCTTGTTGGCAATCACAGAGGTCAGACGTTTCTTGTAATTGGCCATCAGGTTTGCACACATCTCAGGAGGGATTTTGTCCCACTCTTTGCAGATCTTCTCCAAGTCATTAAGGTTTTGAGGCTGACGTTTGGCAACTCGAACCTTCAGCTCCCTCCACAGATTTTCTATGGGATTAAGGTCTGGAGACTGGCTAGGCCACTCCAGGACCTTAATGTGCTTCTTCTTGAGCCACTCCTTCGTTGCCTTGGCTGTGTGTTTTGGGACATTGTCATGCTGGAATACCCATCCACGACCCATTTTCAATGCCCTGGCTGAGGGAAGGAGGTTCTCACCCAAGATTTGACGGTACATGGCCCCGTCCATCGTCCTTTTGATGCGGTGAAGTTGTCCTGTCCCCTTAGCAGAAAAACACCCCAAAGCATAATGTTTCCACCTCCATGTTTGACGGTGGGGATGGTGTTCTTGGGGTCATAGGCAGCATTCCCCCTCCTCCAAACACGGCGAGTTGAGTTGATGCCAAAGAGCTCGATTTTGGTCTCATTTGACCACAACACTTTCACCCAGTTCTACTCTGAATCATTCAGATGTTCATTAGCAAACTTCAGACGGGCATGTATATGTGCTTTCTTGAGCAGGGGGACCTTGCGGGTGCTGCAGGATTTCAGTCCATCACGGTGTAGTGTGTTACCAATTGTTTTCTTGGTGACTATGGTCCCAGCTGCCTTGAGATCATTGACAAGATCCTCCCGAGTAGATCTGGGCTGATTCCTCACCTTTCTCATGATCATTGCAACTCCACGAGGTGAGATCTTGCATGGAGCCCCAGGCCAAGGGAGATTTACAGTTATTTTGTGTTTCTTCCATTTGCGAATAATCGCACCAACTGTTGTCACCTTCTCACCAAGCTGCTTGGCGATGGTCTTGTAGCCCATTCCAGCCTTGTGTAGGTCTACAATCTTGTCCCTGACATCCTTGGAGAGCTCTTTGGTCTTGGCCATGGTGGAGAGTTTGGAATCTGATTGATTGATTGCTTCTGTGGACAGGTGTCTTTTATACAGGTAACAAGCTGAGATTAGGAGCACTCCCTTTAAGAGTGTGCTCCTAATCTCAGCTCGTTACCTGTATAAAAGACACCTGGGAGCCAGAAATCTTTCTGATTGAGAGGGGGTCAAATACTTATTTCCCTCATTAAAATGCAAATCAATTTATAACATTTTTGACATGCGTACATACATATATACATACATACATACATATCCTTGAAAAATATATATATTTCCCTTTATTACTTTCCACTACAGGCTACCTGATTCAACTACACTCCTACTGGTCCAGATTCTCCTTTATCATGGCTGACGCCATTCTTCCTCAACACACATCTTCCCACTACACTCGGCTCTTCTCCTTCCTTGCTGTCCATAACCACTTCTATCCGTTTACCACACTGTTGCCGCACCTTCATCTGCTGCATTGCTTGCAGAGCACGCACTGATAGCATTTCTCCAAAACCCAACTTCCGTTCCTTAGCCAGACTTGTAAAGTGGGCCATCTTTGACTTCTCCATGTTTTCTCCGTCTCTGTCCCATGTTACATCTCAACTGAGTACCTGGCTAGTGGCTACATGCGACCACCCCTGATTCAACTCATTGAGGGCTTGATGATTAGTTGACAAGTTGAATCAGGTGTGCTTTTCAGGGGCTACAAAAAAAAAAAACATAGAAAAAGAGTGTGGTGTTGGGGGAGTTTGGAAACACTGCTCTAAAGAATATAATATTACGTTTTGTATTTTGGTAAGAATAGATAGGGCTCCATTGGTTCGTAATGGTGCTGCCTGGGTGTTTTTGTCCATTGCAGAATGTGTCTAAAACATAAGTGAGAGAGAGCAGTGCCAGAGAAAACCCATTATAGCTAATGAACATAACAAGTCTGCAGCTTCTGTCTATTCAGACAGAAACATACTAGACAATCATAGTCTTTTCTGCTGAGGCTATTTTCCCCAAGTCTTTTCTCTGAAATGCAGGCGAGCAGTACGTCTGCTGGGTCAGGGTGAAAGTATAGGGTGTTTGTGGTCGCAATGATGAACTAGTTGTTATCCGCTGGTGAAACTGTATAAAGAATACTATAGGGTGGTTTAAAACCCCCTCAGCTACAAGTCTTTAAAACCCCCTCAGCTACAAGGTCTTTAAAACCTCCTCAGCTACAAGGTCTTAAAACCCCCTCAGCTACAAGGTCTTAAAACCCCCTCAGCTACAAGGTCTTAAAACCCCCTCAGCTACAAGGTCTTAAAAACCCCTCAGCTACAAGGTCTTTGGGTAGCTTTCTGTATTATGTGGTATCACCATGGAAACTGCCTCAATAACCACCAGATTCCAGCAGTAGCGACAGTTGGTCCTGATCCAGATGTGGATGATTGTGTCACAAACACACACACACACACACACACACACCCTGGCTGATAACCCAGGATGCATCATTCATGTCTTTACATCTTTGAGACGGAGAGGAGTGGAGGCAGACAGAGGTACACTACATGGCCAAAAGTATGTGGTCACCTGTTCATCGAACATCTCATTAAAAAATCATGGGCATTAATATGGAGTTGGTCCCCGCTTTGCTGCTATAACAGCCTCCACTGTTCTCAGAAGGCTTTTCACTAGATGTTGGAACATTGCTGCGGGGACTTGCTTCCATTCAGCAACAAGAGCATTAGTGTGGTCGGGCACTGATGCTGGGCGATTAGGCCTGGCTCGCAGTCGGCGTTCCAATTCATCCCAAAGGTGTTCGATGGGGTTGAGGTCAGGGCTCTGTGCAGGACAGTCAAGTTCTTCCACACCAATCTCGACAAACCATTTCTGTATAGACCTCACTTTGTGCACGGGGGCATTGTCATGCTGAAACAGGAAAGGGCCTTTCCCAAACTGTTGCCACAGGTGGAAGGACAGAATCGTCTAGAATGTCATTGTATGCTGTAGCATTAAGGTTTCCCTTCACTGGCACTAAGGGGCCTAGCCCGAACCATGAAAAACAGCCCCAGACCATTATTCCTCCTCCACCAAACTTTACAGTTGGCACTATACATTCAGGCAGGTAGCGTTCTCCTGGCATCCGCCAAACCCAGATACGTCTGTCAGACTGCCAGATTGTGAAGCGTGATTCATCACTCCAGAGAACGCGTTTCCACTGCTCCAGAGTTCAATGGCGGCGAGCTTTACACCACTCCAGCCAATGTTTGGCATTGTGATCTTAGGCTTGTGTGCGGCTGCTCGGCCATGGAAACCTATTTCATGAAGCTCCCGATGGACAGTTCTTGTGCTGACGTTGCTTCCAGAGGCAGTTTGGAACTCGGTAGTGAGTGTTGCAACCGAGGACAGACGATTTTTACGCATTACGTGCTTCAGCACTCGGCGGTCCCGTTCTGTGAGCTTGTGTGGCCTACCACTTCACGGCTGAGCTGTTGTTGCTCCTAGACGTTTCCACTTCAAAATCACAGCACTTACAGTTGACCGGGGCAGCTCTAGCAGGGCAGAAAGTTGACGAACTGACTTGTTGGAAAGGTGGCATCCTATGACAGTGCCACGTTGACAGTCACTGAGTTCTTCAGTACGGGCCATTCTACAGCCAGTGTTTGTCTATGGAGGTTGCATGGCTGTGTGCTTGATTTTATACACCTGTCAGCAACGGGTGTGGCTGAAATAGCCAAATCCACTAATTTGAAAGGGTGTCCACTTACTTTTGGCCATGTAGTGTATGTATCTAATGGGACCTCGTCTCCATATATGTTAGTACTTCAGGTCAATTATTCTCCTGGATGGATTAGAGCAGATGTACTGTATCTCATTGTCTCTAGTTATGAAACAATGCACTCGTCTTTCATTCATTCACTCCCTCAGCTCTTCTTTAAGTCCCATGCCAAATACCACCCCCCCACCCCCCCCCCACCCCCTTCGCTGCTTGACTGAGTGTGCAGGGATGAATGTGATATATAATCTGATTTGTTGAGATCTGATCAGGCTGTAGTCCAATGGGGTCAATTATTTCCTGGGATAGAGTTGGGATGGCATATTGTTTTATTCCTATATTTATTCAACTGTGTTCCATTGAGAGCAATGTATTTTCCAAGGATGGTCTCTCTCTGGCCAGCCTATTTCTGGTGACTGTCTCTCTGGCCAGTTTATCAGTCTGGCCTATATGTCCACCCTGATGGTCTGCCAGGTTTATCTGTCCATGCTGGTCTCTGCCAGGCGGTTGTTCATGATGCCCAGGGCACCCACCCCTCCAGAAAAGTCGTTGTGGCGGGAGTTGGATCCAGATTGGCGAGGTTGACCATTAGCCATCTCTGACAGCTGCTTCTGCATGATGGCCAGGTTCACCTGAGAAATGGAGAGAGAGAGGAGAACTACTCTCAATGGCCTTCGTCAAACAAGTGCCAGACACAAAATATAGCAGTAAAAAGAAAGCCATTGACATAGCAGAAAAGCTGACCACCTGGGCAAGGACCAGGAATAGTTTGTGTTCCACATATGCTTTATAGTGTGGTTCACAGTACGAAATGCTCCAGGATCTGGAGCCCTAAGTATTTGGAAGTATTTGACATATGCATTTGACCCAGGTCTTATCTGGGAGCAGTATACATTGAGCGATCATGTCCTCCATCTTTCCTCCACCTTATTAGCAGCCAGGAAGTCTCTCATCGAGATCATCTCTCCAGACATCCTCCGCCCGTCTGCCTCGCTCTCATTCACCACGTCTGTCTCGATGGACAGGTCCCGCTGCGCCCTCAGGTGTCCGGGCACTACCACGTTCCTGCGGGGGTGTCTCTGCTGGGGGTGGTGGCCCCCCCTCCCCGGGCAGTGACATGGTGCCTCCATCCTCCTCAACAGCCAGTTCAGCACCTATAATGAGATGAGGGGGGGTGCAGAGGAGTATTTCTGTCTGTAATAAAGCCCTTTTGTGGGGAAAAACGAATTCTGATTGGCTGGGCCTGGCTTCCCTGTGGGTGGGCCAATGCCCTCCCAGGCCCACCCATGGCTGTGCACCTGCCCAGTCATGTGAAGTCCATAGATTTGTGCCTAATTAATTTATTTCAATTGACTGATTTCCTTATATGAACTGTAACTCAGTAAAATTGTTGAAATTGTTGCATGTTACGTTTATATTTTCATTCAGTATATTTCTAAGCACAATTTTAACCTGGGTGCCAGTCTGTTTCTGCTCTCCTGCCAAGTCTGTATGGAATCATCATGACAAACAGTTGGCGTGACAATATGGGTGTGTTCGTAAGTTGGCTAGCTTGAGAGAACACCTCACTCTGACCATTTTACTCGCTCTAGCAGAGCTGATTGGGCAGTTTTCATGTTGTCTAGAGCATTGGTGACTGTAACTGTGCTGCTGGCAACAACTGAATTACGTTTTTTTGCAGACGTTTATTGACACCGGTCATATTCAGCGGGTGTTGCGCGTTTGCAAATTCAGCACTTATTCTGCGCTCTTGCACACTCAGATGAGAGTGCTCTGAACTCGGAGTAGATAGCCAGAGTGAATTTACGAACGCACCACGGAGTTGGCAAGCTAGCACAACCAGATGTTGGACCAGGGCCTAGAGTCATTCTACATAATTAAACGGTTGAATCGATAAAAACCATCCAATCACACAATAACGATAACAATCCCACCTGTTTGATGACGATGGAGATGACGTTGAACAGCGAGTAGATACAGCAGACGCCTGTCAGTATAAAGAGGAAGTTGCCCAGCCGGTAGGCCATCTGGTTCATGTTCCCCTCCTCGTACGCCAGCCTCTGGCTGCTCACCACGTCCCCGAACCCGATGGTGCTGAACGCCACAAAGCAGAAGTACAGAGAGTCTAGGTACCCCCAGCCTTCTACAGCAGAGTACATTGCTGAGGCGCTGCAGGAAACCAAGATGGCAGCGGCGCCAAGGATCAGCATCACACAGTATACCGAAGGCTTCCACCCGGCTAGCCACTCCCCCCTGCCACCTCTTCCGCCCCCGTCGCCTCCACCGCTGCCCTCAGAGAGGCGTCGGCAGCCATTTTGAGGGAGCACAGCCTTGCGGCGGCGGCGGCGCTCATGGCAGAACTTGAGGACGAAGGCGATGACGGTGATGACGCGCTCCAGGAAGAGGTTGAAGAACAAGATGGTGGCGGCACAGCCGATGAGGCCGTAGAAGATGAGGAAGATCTTACCACCGATCGTCGCTGGCGTGGTCATCCCAAACCCTGGACAACAAGATGGAAGAAGTTATTATTAAGAAAACAGAATGAGAAGAATATTGGTCAAAACTAGTAATGATGTTTTTGCTTGCATTTATTAGCTATTACATCATTGGATAGATACTTTACCATTAGAAAACAAAAGTGTGACAAAGGAAACTGAATCATACTGAACAATGAATGCAGTATGTTGTTTAGTTACATTATTTTCAAAGATCCTGTTTATTCACAATCCCAAACCAGTCAGTCTGAGCGCGTTTCACAGACAGGTGGAAAAGCACATTATGAGTTGGAGCAACGCTCACACGGCACAGTCCCCAAACACAAGTATCATGCATATTGATCATTCTGAAGGCGTTTTACCAGCTGCATTCAGGGTCACATCTTAGCAACACAGCTCAAATATAGAACGGGACCCATTTAACGCCATCTAAATATTTTCTGTGTTGTCTCGAAACATTTACAGGTTGTGCTCTCCTTGTGGGTTACACACACAGCTCTTATGGACTGATGTACAGAGAGCACAGCCTTAATCAATCCTTTGATGAGTCCAGTCAATCCAGTCCAGCCCTTGACTGCTCTATCTGTTCTCTGTGAGTTTTCACTCCCCATTTAACAATGGGCACTCAGGGGTAAAAAAGGTCTCTCTCCATTTACTTCCATTCACTGGCTGCCTCTCGGCTTTCACCCAAAATCAATGGATTCACAGTGCAGGACATCCTTTCGTTCCCTTATCAGAGTACAATAAGTATGGTTATATATCCTACTCTATTTGAAGCAGTATGGTTATATATCCTACTCTATTTGAAATTACAGAACAGAAATGTGCTGTATTTAGTATTTCTGTACTGAATACAAATGCGTTAGCTGAGTTTGTCCAAATCCATGTATTTTCTTTGTTGACATGCAATAAAGTAATTTAGAGACATTAAAGCATTTAGCTGTGTTGCTTAGCTATAAAGGGTTTCCAACCTCGGTCCTGGGGGCCCCCCTGGGTGCACATTTTGGTTTTTGCCTGGTCTACACTACAGGTCCAATAGCCCAGGGTTTCCCAACCCTCTCCTCAGCCCCCCTAGATGTTTCACATTTTTGTTTTAATCTTAAACTGGCACATCTGATAAAATTAGTCAAAGACTTGATGATTAGTTGACTAATTGAATTAGGTGTGCCAGTTTAGGGTTAAAACAAAAACATTTAAAGTTCTGGTGGAGCCCAAGGAGAGGGTTGGGAAACCCTGCAAATAGCCTACTGTTCCTTTTTAAATTATTTCTAAGAACCACATGTTTTGGAGAGCTGAAAACATTGTCAACAAGTGGCCATTTATAATAGTACACTTTTAATTGACATATAATATTGTCCCAAGTAAGTATATATAATGTAGTATCACTAGCCTTCAGCTTTGATTCATGCTGTTGGACATGACATTTATTATATGTGATAGTGATGGGATATATAGGCTACGGCAAATCTCACCTATGGTCGAGACCACGGTCCCCACGAAGTAGAACGCACCGGTAAAGTCCCACCTAGGTCTGATGGTGTCCACGCGGATCCCGGCCACGTTCGCCTCCTCATAGTTCCTCAAGAAGTTGTTCAACTCTTTCTTGCTCAGGTTATACTTTTGGGTGAACTGTTCAAACCGCTGCGCCCAGCGCTCCTTCGCCTCCGCTTCCATAGGCTGTTCCAGTGCTGAAAAGACAGCGGCACCGCAGAGGAGGTAGAAGGTTATGAACACAGCTAACATAAGGAACCTGGCGTTATCCTCGTTGAAGGGACCGAAGCCACAACAGCAGCAGCTCCGGCAAGCCATTATTTAGGCTAATCACCGTTCAACAGGTGTTAGGGACGCGACGCATCGTTTTATTATGGAACAAATTACACACTCCTCATCATCCGTCTTTAGGTTTATCGTTGAAAATAAAAAAACAGGTTCAGGATAGAAACTGGGGAAATAGAGTTGGAGACTGTGGAGATAGAGAGCAGAGAGCCAGAGAGACAAATATAATAGTTTTCCTCGGAGATTCAACAGTTGTTCACATCACTGTGAAATGTTGGTCATTCATTTTTTTTTTTAACACAACAGTACCCATCAAAAGTTGTCAAGGCTCTTTGACCATTAATCCAAGTCCAAATGTCCGTTATTATCTGTTACAATAAACATATGGCGTCATCCTTCACGTTTGTGCGCTTGTCCAAAAGAAAAACATTAATTTTAACCTCCCTGATATAGAGTTCAAATGTTGTTAAAAAAAATGCGCACAGTTGAAAAGGTCCTTTTAACGGTGTACAAACGAAAAAAATTAAATGCCACGTCGTTTTTCGAGAGCACCAACATGTGGCTGTGTGGATAGCAAAATAGTTTATGACGATGCATTTGAGGCGCACCCTCGCTCCGTCTCAAAAGAACGCCCCTCTAGCAGAGTGTTGAGAAGAAGACTTTCGAGTAGCTTACACTGAATAGAATTTCTCATCGAACGGTGAACTCTGTATAAACCCACCGAAAACCCAAGGCTGTTACACTCAACGTTAAGATGTTCTGTCCGTCTGCAACAGTGCGCGTCTGTCTAACTGATCTCCACCTCGACTAGGCTACACACTCTGAACAAGCCTCAGTCACAAACCCACACCCACCTCCTTCGCTGTTCAGGTGGAGACTAAGTGGAATAGGATTGGAGCGAGGGGAAATATTTAGACTTTTATATGACCTTTACATAGAGTGAGGGAAAAAAGTATTTGATCCCCTGCTGATTTTGTACGTTTGCCCACTGACAAAGAAATGTTCAGTCTATAATTTTAATGGTAGGTTTATTTGAACAGTGAGAGACAGAATAACAACATAAAAATCCAGAAAAACACATGTCAAAAATGTTATAAATTGATTTGCATTTTAATGAGGGAAATAAGTATTTGACCCCTCTGCAAAACATGACTTAGTACTTGGTGGCAAAACCCTTGTTGGCAATCACAGAGGTCAGACGTTTCTTGTAGTTGGCCACCAGGTTTGCACACATCTCAGGAGGGATTTTGTCCCACTCCTCTTTGCAGATCTTCTCCAAGTCATTAAGGTTTCGAGGCTGACGTTTGGCAACTCGAACCTTCAGCTCCCTCCACAGACTTTCTATGGGATTAAGGTCTGGAGACTGGCTAGGCCACTCCAGGACCTTAATGTGCTTCTTCTTGAGCCACTCCTTTGTTGCCTTGACCGTGTGTTTTGGGTCATTGTCATGCTGGAATACCCATCCACTACCCATTTTCAATGCCCTGGCTGAGGGAAGGAGGTTCTCACCCAAGATTTGACGGTACATGGCCCCATCCATTGTCCCTTTGATGTGGTGAAGTTGTCCTGTCCCCTTAGCAGAAAAACACCCCCAAAGCATAACGTTTCCACCTCCATGTTTGACGGTGGGGATGGTGTTCTTGGGGTCATAGGCAGCATTCCTCCTCCTCCAAACACGGCGAGTTGAGTTGATGCCAAAGAGCTCGATTTTGGTCTCATTTGACCACAACACTTTCACCCAGTTCTACTCTGAATCATTCAGATGTTCATTGGCAAACTTCAGATGGGCATGTATATGTGCTTTCTTGAGCAGGTGGACCTTGCGGGCGCTGCAGGATTTCAGTCCTTCACGGCGTAGTGTGTTACCAATTGTTTTCTTGGTGACTATGGTTCCAGCTGCCTTGAGATCATTGACAAGATCCTCCCGTGTAGTTCTGGGCTGATTCCTCACCGCTCTCATGATCATTGCAACTCCACGAGGTGAGATCTTGCATGGAGCCCCAGGCCGAGGGAGATTGACAGTTATTTTGTGTTTCTTCCATTTGCGAATAATCGCACCAACTGTTGTCACTATTAGGCTTGGTGGGGACTCAGGTGCAGAGACGGACACACGGACAAAGAGGGTGAATTAGGATGTTGTTTATTCAGCGTGTTTTGGCAGAGAGAAACAGTTCAGGGTGGAGTAGCTTCAGACCGGGGTAGGAGCTGAGTGGGGTGGAGAGCCAGTAGTACTGAGAGCTGGATGACGAGGATATCAGACAACAGATGAGAAGGTTGCGGCGTGGGAATGGCAGGCAGGCAGCAGGAACAGACGGGATCTGGTCGAAGGAGAGACAGGTTACAAACGTGGCAGAAACAACTATAATGCTGAGAGAGTAACAACTAAACTGAGATTGCTGTACGGAGCCAAGTTACCACAGGTGGTGTAGGAACGAACTGGCGCTGGAGAGGTGGCCAGCCCGGGTAGATAACTGCTGGTTGATTGGTGACAATGAGCTGCAGCTGGATGTAACTGAGCAGGAGAGAGAATGGCCACGCCCCCTGATCTAGATCCTCTGACTGGGCTGCACAGCGGGAGGAGACAGACACAGACAACACACACAGGGAAAAAGGGAAAAGGAAAACAAGCGGGGACAGGAACAACAGTGCCGAACCGTAACAGTACCCCCCCCTCAACGGGCGCCACCCGGCGACCCACCCGGCTTGTCAGGGTGGTCCCTATGGAAGTCAGCCACCAGCTGCGGGTCCAGTATAAACCGCCGGGAATCCAGGACCTCTCCTCGGGACCGTATCCCTCCCAGTCCACCAGGTACTGAAGCCCTCTACCACGCCTCCGGACGTCCAGCAGTCTCCGCACCGTGTAGGCTGGATGGTCGACACAATACGCGGTGGCAGAGGGGGATCCACAGGCGGACACAAAGGGCTGGAGGAGACCAGCTTCAGCTGGGACACGTGAAATGTAGGATGGACTCTCATGGCCTGGGGAAGCTTCAACCGAACAGCCGAAGGGTTGATGATGGAGTCGATCTCGAAAGGACCCAAATACCGGGGCGACAGCTTACGGGAGTCAGTGCGCAGAGGGATGTTGCTGGAGGAGAGCCAGACTCGCTGACCAGGCTGGAACTGGGGAGCGACTATCCTGTGCCTGTCCGCCACTCTCTTGTTACGCTCTGCTGTCCGTAGAAGGGCCTCACGGGTGTCCACCCACACCTTGCGGCAGCGACGAAGGTTATCCTGAACTGACGGGACGGCTAACTCCTTTTCCTGAGACGGGAACAATGGCGGTTGGTACCCCAAAGCCGCCTCAAATGGTGAGAGGCCGGTGGCAGATGAGGTGAGGGAATTGTGGGCATATTCGACCCACGGGAGGTGTTTGGCCCAGGTGGACGGGTTCTGGGATGTCACACAGCGTAGAGCAGCCTCCAGGTCCTGATTGGTCCTCTCAGTCTGGCCATTGGACTGGGGATGGAAACCTGATGAGAGACTGACAGAGACACCCAGAGCAGAACAAAACACCTTCCATACCCGAGAAATGAACTGTGGGCCTCTATCGGACACTATGTCCACAGGTATTCCATGGGGACGGAATACATGTAGGACAAAGAGGTCGGCTGTCTCACTGGCAGACGGTAATTTTGGTAATGCAACAAAATGGGCAGATTTAGAGAATCTGTCCACGATGGTGAGTATGGTGTCATTACCTTCAGACATAGGAAGTCCAGTGACGAAGTCCAAGGCCACGTGAGACCAAGGACGACTCGGGACTGGGAGAGGCCGCAGCAGGCCCGAAGGAGCCCGGTGGGAAGCCTTATTTTGGGCACAGATGGAACAGGCCGCCACGTATTCCCGGACGTCAGCCTCGACGGATGGCCACCAAAAGTGCCTCTTCAGTAGCGACAGTGTACGGTTCATACCAGGGTGGCAGGAGAAGCGTGAGGTGTGGATCCAGTTGAGCACTTGCGGCCGCACGGCTGCGGGAACATAGAGAAGGTCGGGGGGCCATCGGCGGTCCAGGTTCCGACTCTTGTGCCGATCGGACGAGGGACTCGATTTCCCAGTGAACAGCCGCCACCAAACAGGAAGCGGGCAGAACAGGTTCAGGATTGCTGGAGTCTTCATTGTCTGTAAACTGGCGAGAGAGAGCATCAGGCTTGACATTCGTGTGCCAGGACGATATGTTAAAATAAACTTGAACCTGCTGAAGAACAGAGCCCATCTGGCCTGACGGGAGTTTAGCCTCTTGGATGACTGGATGTAAGCCAGGTTCTTGTGGTCTGTCCAGACTATGAAGGGTTGCTCTGCTCCGTCTAGCCAGTGCCTCCACTCCTCCAACGCCAACTTGACAGCAAGCAACTCCCGGTTACCCACGTCGTAGTTCTTCTCAGCAGGGGTCAATCTCCTGGAGAAAAAGGCCACAGGATGGAGCTTCTGGTCCGTGGGAGAACGTTGTGACAGGACAGCCCCCACCCCCGAATCAGAGGCGTCCACTTCCACAATAAACTGCAAACTGGTGTCTGGATGAATAAGAACAGGTGAGGTGGAGAACAGTTCCTTCAGTGTACTCACGGCTGACTCGGCCTCAGGCGTCCACAGGAATGGCACCTTAGGGGAGATGAGCTTGGTCAGGGGGGAAACCACTCGGCTGAAACCCCTGATGAAGCGGCGGTAGAAGTTGGCGAAGCCCAGGAAGCGTTGTAGCTGCTTCCGAGACGTGGGTGTGGGCCACTCCGCAACCGCTCTGATCTTGTCAGGGTCTGGTGACACTTGTCCCCGCTCGATAATAAAACCCAAAAAGGGGACGGACTGCCGGTGGAACTCACATTTTTCTGCTTTCACATACAGTTTATTTTCCATGAGGCGTTGGAGAACCAGACGGACGTGGGAGACGTGTTCATCCTGTGACTTAGAGAATATTAGAATGTCATCCAAATAGACAAACACAAAACGGTGTAGAAAATCCCTCAACACATCGTTAACCATGGCCTGAAACACTGCTGGGGCGTTAGTGAGACCGAATGGCATGACTAGGTATTCAAAGTGTCCGAGAGGGGTATTGAACGCAGTTTTCCATTCGTCTCCCTGCCTGATCCTAACGAGGTGGTAAGCGTTACGCAGGTCGAGTTTGGTAAACACGGTGGCACCATGAAGGGGTTCAAATGCTGAGTTGATGAGAGGCAGGGGGTACGTATTTCTGACTGTGATGTTATTTAGTCCTCTGTAGTCAATGCAGGGGCGTAATGTTTTGTCCTTCTTCTCTACAAAAAAGAACCCAGCACCAACAGCGGAAGATGAGGGACGAATGATGCCAGAGACTAGGGAGTCGCCTATGTAGGTTTCCATAGCTTCTCTCTCAGTACGGGACAGATTGAAAAGCCGACTGGATGGCAAAGGGGCTCCAGGCAGTAACTCAATAGCGCAATTGTATGGCCTATGAGGTGGTAGTGAAAGTGCTTTGGACTTACTGAATACCTCGGCCAGGTCCAGGTACTCTTCAGGGACTGAAGAGAGGTCTGGGGGTTTGACAGGGGAAGCAGGGGAACCTACAGAGGGCGGAATAGCCGACCCAAGGCAAGCAGAATGGCAGTGAGTGCTCCAACTGTGTATTTTGTGGTTCTGCCAGTCAATATGGGGGTTGTGAAGGCTAAGCCAAGGGAACCCGAGGATAAGAGGGGAGGCCGAGGAGGAGACTACTTTAAACTGGATGGCTTCTTTGTGATTGCCGGACAGCATGAGAGAAACGGGGACAGTTTGGTGGGTGATGTTGGCAAACTGATGGCCGTCTATAGCGGTTACTGTTATAGGCTTAGGCAGGGGCTTAACAGGGATCTCAGCCTGAGTGACCAGGTTAACGTCAAGGAAACTATCCTCAGCACCAGAGTCAATGAGAGCAGCTAATGGGAGAGACAGATTCCTGAACTGGACTGTAGCTGGGATAACTAGACGGGGTGCTGTGGGCATTGAGTCAGGTGTAGCGCTCGCATGTACGCCCACTTTTACCTGCGAGCTCTGTCTTTTGGGCGAACCGGACAGTTAACCAGGAAATGAGTGCGGTCCCCACAGTACACGCACTCACCAGCCCGCATGCGCCGTTCCTTTTCGGCAGGGGACAGACGAGCACGGCCCAGCTGCATGGGCTCGTCTAGTTCCGTGGAGGGAACCGCTGAGGTGTGTGGGCGGTGTCCGAGTGGTGATGTTGCTCGGGTTGCAGCAAGCGAGGGGGCCCCGCCTGCGGTGCGGACCCGACCGCCCCTCTCCTGTCTCCTCTCCCGTAGCCTGTTGTTTATTCGTGTAGCAAGGGAAACGAGAGAATGAAGGTTAGCAGGCTCATCACGAACAGCTAGTTCATCCTTAATCGTGTCACTCAAACCGTTAACAAACGCTCCCTGAAGAGCTTCGTCATTCCACTTGGAATCGGCTGCCAAGGTCCAAAAATCAATGGCGTATTCAGCCACGCTACCCGTGCCCTGTCGTAGCTTCAACAGTCTCTTTGTGGCGGTCCCGGCATGGTCTGGGTGATCAAACACAACTTCCAATTGAGAGGAAAAATCGTCAAACGACAGGCTGGCAATCTGCTGAGTAGAACAAGCCGCTTCTGCCCAAATCAAAGCTTTGCCCCTCAGTAACCCCAGAGCGTAATGTACCTTTGAGGATTCCGTGGAGAAAGACAGGGGCTTCTGTTGGAACACCAAGCGGCACTGAAGCAGGAAACCACGGCATTTGTTCAGGTCCCCGGTGAAAGGTTCGGGTGAGGTTGTAGGGGGTTCCCGAAGGGCAGGAGCGGAAGCCGAGCCTGGAGCAACTGTAGGAGGAACAGGCGGAGGAGAAGCAGAGGGAGGAAAAGTAGTGAGTGTTACCAGGTTAGCTACCTGAGAGGTGAGCTGAGATACTTGATCCAACAACCGCTGGTTGTTATCCAATAGAGACCGGATGAATTGGTCGTGTTGTCCCAATAACATTCCCTGTGAATGGAGGGCGCGTTGTACGCCATCACCCGTTGTTTCATGTGGCATCTCTGCTGAGTCCATGTTTGGCCAGTTCGTTCTGTTAGGCTTGGTGGGGACTCAGGTGCAGAGACGGACACACGGACAAAGAGGGTGAATTAGGATGTTGTTTATTCAGCGTGTTTTGGGCAGAGAGAAACAGTTCAGGGTGGAGTAGCTTCAGACCGGGGTAGGAGCTGAGTGGGGTGGAGAGCCAGTAGTACTGAGAGCTGGATGACGAGGATATCAGACAACAGATGAGCAGGTTGCGGCGTGGGAATGGCAGGCAGGCAGGCAGCAGGAACAGACGGGATCTGGTCGAAGGAGAGACAGGTTACAAACGTGGCAGAAACAACTATAATGCTGAGAGAGTAACAACTAAACTGAGATTGCTGTACGGAGCCAAGTTACCACAGGTGGTGTAGGAACGAACTGGCGCTGGAGAGGTGGCCAGCCCGGGTAGATAACTGCTGGTTGATTGGTGACAATGAGCTGCAGCTGGATGTAACTGAGCAGGAGAGAGAATGGCCACGCCCCCTGATCTAGATCCTCTGACTGGGCTGCACAGCGGGAGGAGACAGACACAGACAACACACACAGGGAAAAAGGGAAAAGGAAAACAAGCGGGGACAGGAACAACAGTGCCGAACCGTAACAGTCACCTTCTCACCAAGCTGCTTGGCGATGGTCTTGTAGCCCATTCCAGCCTTGTGTAGGTCTACAATCTTGTCCCTGACATCCTTGGAGAGCTCTTTGGTCTTGGCCATGGTGGAGAGTTTGGAATCTGATTGATTGATTGGTTCTGTGGACAGGTCTCTTTTATACAGGTAACAAGCTGAGATTAGGAGCACTCCCTTTAAGAGTGTGCTCCTAATCTCAGCTCGTTACCTGTATAAAAGACACCTGGGAGCCAGAAATCTTTCTGATTGAGAGGGGGTCAAATACTTATTTCCCTCATTAAAATGCAAATCAATTTATAACATTTTTGACATGCGTTTTTCTGAATTTTGTTGTTGTTATTCTGTCTCTCACTGTTCAAATAAACCTACCATTAAAACTATAGACTGATCATTTCTTTATCAGTGGGCAAACGTATAAAATCATCAGGGGATCAAATACTTTTTTTCCCTCACTGTATGAGCGCAAAATAAAATCAACATGAAGCTACTGTACAAACTTCAGCTTTTATAGAACATTAATATGAAAAACATCCAAGTGTAGCCTGTTGCAAACAACTTAACATGAACAACTGTGAATTTACAAAGTGATAAAGTCAGTAATGATTACATAACTTACGTATTAAAAATAAATTCACAGTTGCAATTTATTAAAAAAATTACCGAATGAAAACATTCTGGTTCAACTATCAAGTTGATCAAGACACTGGCCACCATGTGACTTGAGGAGCCGGCAACAATGCTAAGCATGATTCCAACATTTGGGCAGTCTCCTGCTGCGGTCATTCCCCAGAGCATTAGAGAACGGCACCGTGACGTCTTCTGTCATGGATCAATATGACTTGACCTTTCAGATCTGGGTTTGAACATTCATGTTTGCACATGAGACATCCAGGGACGATCTGAGCAAATGTCACTACTGTGGAACAAGCTGTTAAAATGCATTATGCACATCAGAGGCAGATGGGGAAAAAAAGGCTATTTTTAAATTATATCCTGCTTTGGATGGTTAGTGAACATAATCATAACATTTGTGGTGTAGATTTGAGGCACAGCATTTCAGCACCATGTACAGCTAATACTTGCAGACAGAGCAGTGCCCATTCAGATCTCAAACCGTTTTTTAGCCCTGAGGGTACATTTGACAGGATGATTTGCAGCATGCCCACCAGGCTGTGCTGTTACAGAAGGCCACTATTTAGATTTTAAGTTAACCCCAACATTTCTGGTGGAAGTGGTTGTAACTTTGGCATAGACTTTGAGGCTGAGAATGTCAGCACCATAGACAGGGTGTTACGCGGAGTGGAACAGGGGAACCCAAGAGCAGACTCAGGCGAGGAGACTGGGATGAAGTAACCAAGGTATTTACTGGACCAGACAGGTTTAATCAGGGATAAGTGGAAGGTAGGATGGATCCTGAGAGAGGCTGGGAGTTTCAGGCGCACCGCAGAGGGGTTAATGACACGGTCAATTTCAAATGGACCAATGAATCGGGGGGAAAGTTTCTTCGATGCCTCCTTCAATGGCAGGTCCTTCGATGAGAGCCATATCTTTTGACCCGGGGTGTAGACTGGAGCTGAGGCCCGGCGACGGTTGTCTTGGGACTGGGTCCTGTCTGAGGCACGAAGAAGGGCAGCCCTTCCTTCAGGTACGGTGACAACGGCGCAGATGGTCCTGGACAGAGGGAACCGCAACCTCAACCTCTTGGGCGGGGAACAAGGGGGGTTGGTAACCCAGAGCACACTCGAAGGGTGACATACCTGACGAGGCATGGTGAGGGTGTTGTGGGCATATTCAACCCAGGGTAGCTGAGCGCTCCAGGAGGAAGGGTTAGCAGAAGTCACGCAGCATAGGTGCAGTCTCCATCTCTTGGTTGGCCCGTTCGGTCTGGCCAATGGTCTGGGGGTGATATCCAGAAGAAAGACTGCCATTGATACCAAGAGCTGAACAGAAGGATCTCCATAAGTGAGTGTGAAATTGAATCTACCGAAGAACAAGGTCCACCTGGCTTGCCGGGAGTTCAGACGTTTGGCGGTCTGGATGTAGGACAGGTTTTTATGGTCAGTCCACACGATGAAGGGGGTTACTGAGCCCTCCAGTCAGTGGCGCCATTCCTCCAGAGCCAGCTTAACTGCCAGGAGTTCCCGGCTTCCGATGTCAAAATTCCTCTCTGCAGGTGAGAGTTTACGGGAAAAGAATGCACATGGGTGGACCTTCTGATCAGAGGGTGAATGTTGAGACAGAACAGCACCTACACCGGTGTCAGAGGCGTCCACCTCCACGATGAACTGTAGTTCTGGGTCGGGCTGTGTAAGGAAACAACGCTTGAGTTCCGGGAATGCTACCTCTGCCTCAGGACTCAAGTGGAACGGAGGGGAGGGGGAGGTGGAGGTGAGAGTGGTGAGAGGTGCTGCCAGACGGCTGTAGTTGCGGATTAAACGTCCCTTGGAAGGGGTCCATATGTAACTGTCCCTGTGCAATGATATAACCCAGGAAAGACACTGTGGCAGCATGGAACTCACATTTTTCAGCTTCAACAAAAAGCTCATTCTCCAACAGCCATTGAAGAAGTTGGCGAACGTGTTGCTGGTGAACCTCAGGGTCCTTGGAAAAAATCAGGATGTCATCTAAATAGACAAAAACGAAGCATCCAATCACATCCCTCAGCACGTCATTGACTAGGTTCTGGAAAACAGCAGGGGCGTTAGTAAGACCAAAAGGCATGACCAAATAATCTAAGTGACCAAGTGGTGTATGGAACGCAGTCTTCCACTCGTCCCCCTCTCTTGTGTGAACAAGGTGGTAGGCATTCCGGAGGTCGAGTTTGGTAAACACCGTGGCACCATGGAGGTGGGCAAACGCAGAGCTGGTGAGTGGCAAGGGGTACTTGTTCTTAACAGTGATATTATTCAGCCCACGGAAGTCTATGCACGGCCTCAGTGACCCATCCTTTTTCTTCACAAAGAAAAACCCAGCACCCACTGGGGAGGAAGATGGCTTGGTAAGTCCTGCCGCCAGAGAATCCTGGATGTACCTCTCCATAGCCTCTTGCTCAGGACGAGAGAGGTTAAACAACCGGCTACTGTGGAGAGGAGCTCCAGGCTGGAGGTCAATGGCGCAGTTGTATGGCCGATGAGGCGGCAGCGACAGAGCGTGGTGCTTGCTGAAGAGCTAGATCGTGATACTCGGGAGGAACTGATGACAGGTCCGGAGGTTCTGGAATGAACTGGGACACAGACAAGGCAGGGAGAAGGGCAGAATGTAAACAATTAGAGTGACAAAATGAACTCCAAGTGGTTACCTTTCCGGTGGTCCAGTCAATCTGTGGGTTGTGTAGCTTTAACCATGGATGGCCAAGAACCAGGGGAGAGTTAGGACAGTCGATTGTGTGGAAACTGATCTTTTCCTGGTGATTTCCAGAGAGATGCAGGATGACAGGGACGGTTCTCTCACAGACACGTGTAAGGAGCTGTCCATTGAGAGCATTGGCATCGAGGGGTGAATCGAGTGGGAGAGTGTCCAGGCCCAACTGGGTAATGACACCTCGGTCCAGGAAGCTCTCATCGGCACCCGAATCGATGAGAGCAGACAGAGGAAAAGCCTGGCTCTGCCACACAAGGTTACCTTCAAGCAGGGGTCTGGGGGAAGATGGGCAGGCGATTTGGCTCAACAGTATATCCCCCACTACTGCCGAGCCCACTCTTTTGCTGGACGCGGGGAACAAGTGGAGACAAAGTGACCAACCTGGCCACAGTATAGGCAGCTCCTAGCGCCGATTCGTCATTGCCTCTCCCCTGGAGAGAGACGGGCCCGGCCGAGCTGCATGGGTTCAGGATCTGGACGAGCCTGGGGATGGGATGCCGTTGGAGAAGGAGGACAAGGCACTGAAGCAGATGTTAAGGGACATGCAACCCTACCTACCCTCTCCCTCCGACACTCACGGAGATGGTTGTCGATGCGGATAGAGAGAGAGATGAGTTCATCAAGTCCATCAGGTGCATCCCTGGACGCCAACTCATCCTTGAGGGTCTCAGCGAGCGTGTTCCGGAATGCTCCCTGAAGGGCCTCCTCATTCCAGCCGCTCTCAGCGGCGATGGTGCGGAACTCACATGCCATCTCAGCAACACTATGGGGGCCTTGACGGAGGGACAGGAGTCGTTTAGTGGCATCCTTACCGCAGACCGGGTGGTCGAAGACTTTCTTCAACTCCTCCGTGAATCTGGAGTAGGAGAAGCAGATGGGGGACTGTCTCTCCCACACTGCCGTGGCCCAGGAAAGCGCTGCTCCATGGAGGCAGCCAATCAGAAAGGAAATATTGGCCCGTTCGCTAGCATAAGAGTAGGGCTGTTGCTCAAATACTAGTGAACATTGTACCAAAAAGGCTCTGCAAGCTCTGAGGTTTCCATCGTAACGCTCGGGAGTCGGAACAAACGGCTCCTGGAGTGGAGGAGAAGGACTTGGAACTGGTTGTGAGCTCTGGGCGAAGAGTCGGCCCTGTAGGTCAGACAGGCTCTGTGAAAATTCCTTGATGTGCTCCAGAAGGGTCTTCAGGGCTTGGTCTTGTTGCTCGAGCAGGGCGCCTTGGCCAACGAGGGTTTGGTGGAGAGTAGCAGAGTCTGCTGGGTTCATCGCTTTGGCCAGATCGTACTGTTACGCGGAGTGGAACAGGGGAACCCAAGAGCAGACTCAGACGAGGATACTAGGATGAAGTAATCAAGGTATTTATTGAAACACAGGGGGGAGATGGAGTGCAAGTCAGGGGAAACTGCTGGAAACCAGGTGCGGAGGCTGAGTCTGGAGCGAGGGGGGTGAGCAGGTCCGGAGGGGAATCCAAGGGAGTAGTAGAGTGGGGAATCCAGGACCGAGTAGCAGGATGACGAGGCATGGGACTGGAGACAGGGACCAGAGTCAGAGCGGCAGAACTGTAGCGGAGAGGAAAACAGCGTCAGGCAAAGAAAACAGGCACAACAGGATAACAGGATCTGAATAGTAACAAACGGCTAGAACCGTAGACTGACTGAGCAGAGATTACGATCTGGCCGTGTGGAAGTGGCAGGACTGAGTATTTGTAGAGGTCTTGATTATGGAACAGGTTGCAGCTGGTGGGGATCTGCTCTGACTCCAGCACACCTGTCTCCGCCCACACAATCACACACACACAGAGAGAGAGAGAGAGGGAGAGGGAGAGAGTACTGGGGGAGTGGCAACAGGTCAAGGAGACACAGGATGAGCAGTAGAGGGCGTTGCAGGAGCAGATGTGACACAGGGAATATTTGTTGACAGTACCCCGACATTACTGGTGTAACTTTGGTAAATAGTTTGAGGCCAGAACATTTCAGAACCATGGACAGCTTATAGGCCTACACCTCTGGCCAGACTCAGCAGCCCACCAATGTAGCCTATCTGTGTCGCCTCATAATGTGCTTCAGTCCTGGAGGTAAAATGATAGGCCTACATGTTGTGTAGTAGGTCTTAAAGTTAGCCAGAGCTATGTTTCTCCACCACAGCCCAGCAGGTGCTAATGGAAGTCCTGCACTCTTAGAAAAAAAGCGGTAACGCTTGCCGTGCGGTAGCAGAGAGAACAGTCTATGACTACGGTGGCTGGAGTCTTTGACAATTTATAGGGCCTTCCTCTGACAACGCCTGGTATAGAGGTCCTGGATGGTGTATCAATACACCCAGTCACTAAAAAGATACAGGCCTCTTCCTAACTCAGTTGCCAGAGAGGAAGGAAACCATGAGGCCAATGGTGACTTTAAAACAGTTGCTGAGTTTAATGGCTGTGATAAAAGAAAACTGAGGATGGATCAACAACATTGTAGTTACTCCACAATACTAACCTAAATGACAGATTGAAAAGAAGGAAGCCTCTACAGAATAAATTATTCCAAAACATGAATCCTGTTTACAACAAGGCACTAAAGCAAACCTGCAAAAAAAGTGACAAAGAAATGAACTTTGTCCTGAATAAAAGTGTTATGTTTGGGGCAAATCCAACACAGCACATCACTGAGTACCACTCTTCATATTTCCAAGCATGGTGGTGGCTGCATCATGTTATGGGTATGCTTTTCATCGGCAAGGACTAGGGAGTTTTTTGGGAAGAAATAAAATGGAATGGCGCTAAGCACAGGTAAAATCCTAGAGGAAAACTTGGTTCAGTCTGCTTTCCAACAGACACTAGGAGACAAATTCAACTTTCAGTAGGACTATAACAAAAGGCCGAATATACACTGGAGGCCGAATATACGCTGGAGTTGCTTACCAAGACGACATTGAATTTTCCTGAGTGGCCTGGTTACAGTTTTGACTTAAATTGTCTTGAAAATCTATGACATGGCTTGAAAATGACTGTCTAGCAATGATCAACAACCAACTTCGTGACTTACCGAGAAAGACTGACAGCTGTAAACGCTGCCAAAGGTGATTCTGTCAATGGCTGATGTGGATGCGGTGTTGGAGTCAGGCGCAGGACACAGAAGCTTAGTCAATCCGACTTTAATGGTCACAGAGGCAAAATACAAAAACAACGGGCCTCAACACACAGGAGGCGAGCGATTACGCAAACAGTGCGTAAAGTGCGTAAAGCACGAATAACAAGAAAACAATAAGCCTACACCAACGGACAGGCATACAACAACACACAACTACCAACAAAACAAAAGGAAACTTATAGGTGACATAATCAATACATGATATGAAACAGGTGCACCAACCAGACAAAACCAAACAAACATAGAGAACATCAAACGGTAGCAGCTAGTACTCCGGGGACGACGAACGCCGAAGCCTGCCCGAACAAGGAGGAGGAGCAGTCTCGGCGGAATTCGTGACAGTACCCCGCCCCTTGACGCGCGGCTCCAGCCGTGCGCCAACCCCGGCCTCGGGACGGCCAGGAGGACGTGGAGCAGGGCGCGTAGGATGACTACGGTGGAACTCAGTCAGGAGGGATGGATCTAAAATGTCCCTCCTAGGCACCCAGCACCGTTCCTCCGGACCGTACCCCTCCCACTCCACGAGATATTGTAGACCCCCCATCCGACGTCTCGAATCCATGATGGAACGGACTGAGTACGCCGGAGCCCCCTCGATGTCCAGTGGGGGCGGAGGGATCTCTCTTATCTCACTCTCCTGGAGTGGACCAGCTACCACCGGCCTGAGGAGAGACACATGGAACGAGGGGTTAATGTGATAGTCATTAGGCAGTTGCAACCTGTAACACACCTCATTCAATCTCCTCAGGACTTTAAATGGCCCCACAAACCGCCGGCCAAGCTTCCGGCAGGGCAGGCGAAGGGGCAGGTTTCGAGTCGAGAGCCAGACTCGATCTCCAGGGGCGTAGACTGGACCCTCACTGCGGTGGAGATTGGCGCTCGCCTTCTGCCTGCGGATGGCCCGCTGCAGATGTACGTGTGCAGCGGTCCACGTCTCCTCTGAGCGCCGAAACCACTCATCCACCGCAGGAGCCTCGATCTGGCTCTGATGCCATGGTGCCAGAACCGGCTGATAACCTAACACGCACTGAAAAGGGTCAGGTTAGTAGAGGAGTGGCGGAGAGAGTTCTGAGCCATCTCTGCCCAGGGGATATACCCCGACCAACCTCCGGCCGGCCCTGGCAATAGGATCTCAGAAACCTACCCACATCCTGGTTCACTCTCTCCACCTGCCCATTACTCTCAGGGTGGTAACCCGAGGTAAGGCTAACCGAGACCCCCAAGCGTTCCATGAACGCCCTCCAGACTCTAGAGGTGAATTGGGGACCCCGATCAGACACTATATCCTCGGGAACCCCGTAGTGCCGGAAGACGTGGGTGAACAAAGCCTCAGCGGTCTGTAGGGCAGTAGGGAGACCCGGCATTGGAATGAGACGACAGGCCTTAGAGAACCGATCCACAACGACCAGAATAGTGGTATTCCCCTGAGAGGGGGGAAGGTCCGTGACAAAGTCCACCGAGAGGTGAGACCACGGCCGTTGTGGAACAGGCAGGGGTTGTAACTTCCCCCTGGGCAGGTGTCTAGGCACCTTACACTGAGCGCACACCGAGCAGGAGGAGACATAAACCCTCACGTCCCTAGCCAATGTTGGCCACCAGTACTTAACACTAAGGCAGTGCACTGTCCGGCCAATACCTGGATGTCCAGAGGAGGGTGACGTATGAGCCCAACAAATGAGACGATCACGGACCTCGAGCGGCACGTACGTCCGACCCACTGGACACTCTGGGGGAGTAGGGTCGGTGCGTAACGCCCACTCAATTTCCGCATCGACCTCCCATACCACCGGTGCCACCAGACAAGACTCCGGCAGTATGGGAGTGGGCTCAATGGACCTCTCCTCTGTGTCATACCGCCAGGACAGGGCGTCTGCCTTACCGTTCTGGGACCCTGGGATGTAAGTAATCTTAAAAACGAACCGGGTCAGGAACATGTTCCACCTAGCCTGACGAGGGTTCAATCTCCTAGCTGCCCGGATGTACTCCAGGTTACGATGGTCAGTCAGAATGAGAAAAGGGTGTTGAGCCCCCTCAAGCCAATGCCTCCACACCTTTAGGGCTTGAACCACGGCTAACAGCTCCCTGTCCCCAACGTCATAATTACGCTCCGCCGGGCTGAGCTTTTTAGAATAAAAAGCGCAGGGACAGAGCTTAGGAGGCGTGCTAAAGCGGGGTCCGGGTGCGCCAGCACCGGAGCCGAAGTGAACAGGTCCTTCAGTTTACAAAACGCCCTGTCCGCTTCAGCCGACCACTGCCAACGCACCGGTCCCCCCTTCAGCAGGGACGTAATGGGAGCTGCTACCTGTCCAAAACCCCGGATAAACCTCCGGTAGTAATTGGCAAAACCCAAAAACTGCTGCACCTCTTTAACAGTGGTTGGGGTTTGCCAGTTACGCACGGCTGACACCCGGTCAATCTCCATCTTCACCCCTGACGCGGACAACCGATGACCCAAGAAGGAGATGGACATTTCTCTGCCTTGACATACAAGTCATGCTCCAACAGCCTATCCAACACTCGGCGCACCAGGGCTACATGCTCGGCTCGTGTAGCAGAGTACACTAGGATGTCGTCAATGTACACTACCACTCCCTGCCCATGCAGGTCCCGGAAGATCTCGTCCACAAATGATTGGAAGACTGAAGGAGCATTCATTAACCCGTATGGCATGACAAGATACTCATAATGACCTGAGGTGGTACTAAATGCCGTCTTCCATTCATCTCCCTCCCTAATGCGCACCAAGTTATAAGCGCTCCTGAGATCCAGTTTTGTGAAGAACCGCGCTCTGCGTAATGATTCAGTCCGCAATCAGAGGAAGAGGGTAACTGTATTTCACAGTGATCTGATTGAGACTACGATAATCAATACACGGGCGCAAACCTGCATCCTTCTTCTTCACAAAAAAGAAGCTTGAGGACGCAGGGGAAGTGGAGGGCCGTATGTATCCCTGTCTCAGGGACTCAGCTATGTATGTCTCCATAGCCGCCGTCTCCTCTTGAGACAGAGGATACACATGGCTCCGCGGAAGTGTCGCTCCCCAGCACCTAGCCGCAGTGTGTCCTCCACAGCCACAGCTGGTGCAGGGGACGGCCCCCCTCGGATTCTCTCTCCTTCTCTCTCTAGCGCCTGCACCCCCGAGCTCCATTGGGCTCGGCTCGGAGGTGCTGGGGGATGGAATGGACGGCCCCATCTCGGGACGTCCGCGGGTGGCCAGCAGGGTATCCAGACGGATGGACATGTCCACTAGCTGGTCGAAGGACAGATTGGTGTCCCTGAAGGCCAGCTCTCGACGAACGTCCTCACGCAGGCTCCACCGATAGTGGTCGATGAGGGCCCTCTCATTCCACCCCGCATCCGCCGCTAGAGTCCGGAAATCCAGGGCGAACTCCTGTGCGCTCCTCTTCCCCTGTCGGAGGTGGAACAGACGCTCCCCCGCCGCTTTACCCTCAGGAGGGTGATCGAAAACAGCCCTGAAGTGGCGGGAGAACTCTGCGTAGCTGATGGTGGCGGCGTCTATTCCCCTCCATTCGGCGTTGGCCCACTCCAACGCGTTGCCGGAGAGACAGGAGATGAGGGCGGAAACGCTCTCGTATCCCGAGGGCGCCAGGTGTATGGTGGCCAGGTAGAGTTCCACCTGAAGGAGGAACCCCTGACACCCGGCTGCCGTGCCATCATACGCCCTCGGGAGTGAGAGCCGAATCCCACTGGATTCCGGAGCTGGTCTGGTGGGACTGGCCGATGGTGGTGGTAATGTAGGAGGAGGTGTGGGCACGCCTCCCCTTTCCCATCGGCGCAGGGTGTTCATCACCTCCTGCATGGCGGAGCCGAGTTGCTGGATCCTGGCGTCCTGGCAGCTGACCCGATCCTCCAGCGACTCGGTCGCCGCCGCTGCTCCTGCTGACTCCATTGTAGGGTGTGTTGTTCTGTCAATGGCTGATGTGGATGCGGTGTTGGAGTCAGGCGCAGGACACAGAAGCTTAGTCGATCCGACTTTAATAGTCACAGAGGCAAAATACAAAAACAACGGGCCTCAACACAAAGGAGGCGAGCGATTACGCAAACAGTGCGTAAAATGCGTAAAGCACGAATAACAAGAAAACAATAAGCCTACACCAACGGACAGGTGTACAACAACACACAACTACCAACAAAACCAAAGGAAACTTATAGGTGACATAATCAATACATGATATGAAACAGGTGCACCAACCAGACAAAACCAAACAAACATAGAGAACATCAAACGGTAGCAGCTAGTACTCCGGGGACGACGAACGCCGAAGCCTGCCCGAACAAGGAGGAGGAGCAGTCTCGGCGGAATTCGTGACAGATTCTAACATGTATTGACTCATGGGTGTGAATATTTATTTAAATTAGATGTTTTTCTATTTCATTTTCAATAAATGTGCAAATAAAAAATATAACATATTTTCACTTTGTCATTATGGGGTATTGTGTGTAGATGGATTAGAACAAAAAATCAATTGAATCCATTTTGAATTGAGTCTTTAACATAACAAAATGTGGAATAAGTCAAGGGGTGTGAACACTTTCTGAAGGCACTGTACATGGTAATGACGGGGTGTTTGTGTGTGTGTGTGTGTGTGTGTTTGTATGTGTGTGTGTGTATGTGTGTTTGTGTGTGTGTGTGTTTGTGTGTGAGTGTGTGTGTGTTTGTGTGTGTGTTTGTGTGTGTGTGTTTGTGTGTGTGTTTGTGTGTTTGTGTTTGTGTGTGTTTGTGTGTTTGTGTTTGTGTGTGTTTGTGTGTGTTTGTGTGTGTATGTGTGTGTGGCTCGCTCTTATACTCATTATTTTAATGTCCTTGTCAATGTTTCTTTTCTTTTCTTTAATTGCTAGCATGGTCATCATTCACACACACACACACACACACACACAATTAGCTCATCTTGGCCTGCTCTGTGTTGTCTCTCTGGTGGTGGTTTCAGGGGATTAGGGAACTGGCTCTGTGTTGTCTCTCTGGTGGTGGTTTCAGGGGGTTAGGGAACTGACTCTGTGTTGTCTCTCTGGTGGTGGATTCAGGGGGTTAGGGAACTGGCTCTGTGTTGTCTCTCTGGTGGTGGTTTCAGGGGGTTAGGGAACTGACTCTGTGTTGTCTCTCTGGTGGTGGATTCAGGGGGTTAGGGAACTGGCTCTGTGTTATCTCTCTGGTGGTGGATTCAGGGGGTTAGGGAACTGACTCTGTGTGTGTGGTGTATTTGTCTATGCTTGAGTTGGTGTGTTTATGTCTTTGCTACCATGCGTGTGTCAACCAGCCCTCGTCCACAAAGCTTTGATGACCGCCGCCTAAAGCCCCATTGGGTTGTGGGAAATTAAGCGCTGTGCATCTGTGATGCTTTGAAACCCGTCGCAGCCGTGGTATCTAGACCAGTTGTAACTGGGTCGGTGGTATAATAATGCATGTTTGACGAACTAGCAATGGCTGGGATGGAAGAGTTGTGCAGCTGTGATGTGGTGTTAGACTAACTAATTTACACCGTGGTTTAATCCCACACTGCTGTTATGTGGACTAATTTACACCGTGGTTTAATCCCACACTGCTGTTATGTGGACTAATTTACACCGTGGTTTAATCCCACACTGCTGTTATGTGGACTAATTTACACCGTGGTTTAATTACATTTTACATTTTAGTCATTTAGCAGACGCTCTTATCCAGAGCGACTTACAGTTAGTGAGTGCATACATTATTATTATTTATATATTTTTCATACTGGCCCCCCGTGGGAATCGAACCCACAACCCTGGCGTTGCAAACACCATGCTCTACCAACTGAGCTACATCCCTGCCAGCCATTCCCTCCCCTACCCTGGACGACGCTGGGCCAATTGTGCGCCGCCCCATGGGTCTCCCGGTCGCGGCCGGCTACGACATAGCCTGGATTCGAACCAGGATCTCTAGTGGCACAGCTAGCACTGCCATGCAGTGCCTTAGACCACTGCGCCACTCGGGAATCCCACACTGCTGTTATGTGGACTAATTTACACCGTGGTTTAATCCCACACTGCTGTTATGTGGACTAATTTACACTGTGGTTTAATCCCACTGTCACGTTTGTTTAAGGACAGGTCAGACCAAGCCACAGCGTGAAATGCGTACATGTTTATTAAACGGAATAAACACACGACAAAACAATAAACAAACGAAACGTGAAGTCCTAAGGTTGAACACACAACAAACCTATACACGGAACAAGATCCCACAACTAACGAGTGCCAATAGGCTGCCTAAGTATGATCCCCAATCAGAGACAACGAGCGACAGCTGCCTCTGATTGTGAACCACACCGGCCAACATAGATCTACACATACTAGAATGACAACATAGAAAACACAACATAGAACACCACACCCTGACTCAACATATAAGAGTCCCCTGAGTCAGGGCGTGACAGTACCCCCCCCCAAAGGTGCGGACTCCGACCGCACAACCTTTACATAACAGGGTAGGGACCGGGTGGGTATTCCGCCTCGGAGGCGGATTCGGCTCCGGGCGTGACGACCTCATACTCTTCGCCTCCCTGTTGCGCCCCTGGTCTGGTCTGGACCTCGGCGCGCTGCTTCCCCTCTCCTTCCTCCCACGATGTACCAAGCCCTGTCTGGGCCCTGGTGTGGGAGACCCCGAACCTGGAGAGGGGCTGACGTCTGGGTCTGGACTGGAGCTGCTGACCGGAGCTGGACTATGCACCGGTGGAGCGGACTGCTCTGGCTCCGGGGTGGAGCTGTTGACAGGAGCTGGACTATAACCCAGTGGAGCGGACTGCTCTAGTTCCGGAGTAGAACCGTTGACCGGAGCTGGACTGGACCCGGTGGAGCGGACTGCTCTGGCTCCAGAGTGGAGCCGCTGACCAGAGCTGGACTGGGCACCGGTGGAGCGGACTAGTCTAGCTCCGGAGTGGAGCAGCTGATCGGAGCTGGACTGGACCCCGGTGGAGCGGACTGCTCTAGCTCCGGAGTGGAACAGGCACGGGCCGTGCTGGACTGGACACACGCACCACTGGTCTGGTGCGAGGAGCAGGAACGGGCCGGACCAGACTAGGAACACGCACCACTGGCTTGGTGCGAGGAGCAGGAACGGGCCGGACTGGCGACACGCACCACTGGCTTGGTGCGAGGAGCAGGAACAGGCCGGGCCAGACTGGGAACACGCACCACTGGCTTGGTGCGAGGAGCAGGAACGGGCTGGGCCGGACTGGCAACACGCACCACTGGCATGGTGCGAGGAGCAGGAACAGGCCGGGCTGGACTGGGAACACGCACCACTGGCTTGGTGCGGGGAGCAGGTACGGGTCGTACCGGGGTGGCGACACGCACCACTGGCTTGGTGCGGGGAGCAGGTACGGGGCGTACCGGGCTGGTGACACGCACCACTGGCTTGGTGCGAGGAGCAGGAACAGGTCGGGCCGGACTGGGAACAAGCACAACTGGCTTGGTGCGAGGAGCAGGAACAGGCCGGGCCGGACTGGGAACACGCACCACTGGCTTGGTGTGTGGAGCAGGAATGGGCCGGGCCGGACTGGGAACACGCCCCACTGGCTTGGTGCGAGGAGCAGGAACAGGCCGGGCCGGACTGGCGACACGCACCACTGGCTTGGTTCGAGGAGCAGGAACGGGCCGGGCCGGACTGGTGACACGCACCACTGGCTTGGTGCGAGGAGCAGGAAAGGGCTGGGCTGGATGGGAACACGCACCACTGGCTTGGTGCGAGGAGCAGGAACAGGCCGGGCCGGACTGGCGACACGCACCACTGGCTTGGTGCGGGGAGCAGGTACGGGGCGTTCCGGGCTGGTGACATGCACCACTGGCTTAGTGCGAGGAGCAGGAACAGGCCGGGCTGGACTGGCGACAAGCACCACTGGCTTGGAGCGAGGAGCAGGAACGGGCCGGGCCGGACTGGCGACACGCACCACTGGCTTGGTGCGAGGAGCAGGAATAGGCCGGGTCGGACTGGGAACACGCAACACTCGCTTGGTGCGGGAGCAGGTACGGGTCGTACCGTGCTGGTGACACGCACCACTGCCTTGGTGCGAGGAGCAGGAACAGGCCAGGCCGGAATGGGAACACGCACCACTGGCTAGGTGCGAGGAGCAGGAACAGGCCGGGCTGGGAACACGCACCACTGGCTTGGTGCGGGGAGCAGGTACGGGTCGTACCGGGCTGGCGACACGCACCACAGGTTTGGTGCGGGGAGCAGGTACGGGTCGTACCGGGCTGGTGACGCGCACCACAGGCTTGGTGCGGGGAGCAGGAACGGGCCGTACCGGACTGTGGAGGCGGACTGGAGGTCTGGAGCGGAGAGCTGACACAATCCGTCCTGGCTGGATGCCTACTTCCGCACAGTATGTTAGAGGCATTAGCGCAGGACGCACTGGGCTGTGCACGCGCACTGGCGATACAGTACGTTGAACCGGTGCAGGATATTCAGGACCGAGGAGGCGTACTGGAGACCAGGAGCGTTGAGCCAGCACACCCCGTCCTGGCTGGATGCCCATCTTCGCACGGCACGTGCGTGGTGCTAGCACAGGATGTACAGTACGTTTCTCCGCATAACACGGAGCCTGCCCAGTCACACGCTTCCTCGCGTGAGTACGGGGAGTTGGCTCTGCTCTGAAACTAGGCTCCGCCAACCACCCCGTGTGCCCCCCCCAAAAAATTATCTTGGGGCTGCTTCTCGGGCTTCCTCCTCGACCGGCGCCCTCCGTGTTGCTGTTGCTCCTCTCCTGCCTGGGTATCTACCTTCGCCCATGGTCCTTTCCCCGCAAATATCTCCTCCCAAGACCAAATCTTCCCCACATGTGTCCAGGGTGTTCGGTCCTCCTGGGCACTCTGCTTGGTCCTTCTGTCACGTTCGTTTAAGGACGGGTCAGACCAAGGCGCAGCGTGAAATGCGTACAAGTCCTAAGGTTGAACACACAACAAACCTATACACGGAACAAGATCCCACAACTAACGAGTGCCAATAGGCTGCCTAAGTATGATCCCCAATCAAAGACAACGAGCGACAGCTGCCTCTGATTGAGAACCATACCGGCCAACATAGATCTACACATACTAGAATGACAACATAGAAAACACAACATAGAACACCACACCCTGACTCAACATATAAGAGTCCCCTGAGTCAGGGCGTGACACCCACACTGCTGTTATGTGGACTAAGTTACACTGTGGTTTAATCCTACACTGCTGTTATGTGGACTAATTTACACTGTGGTTTAATCCCACACTGCTGTTATGTGGACTAATTTACACTGTGGTTTAATCCCACACTGCTGTTATGTGGACTAATTTACACCGTGGTTTAATCCCACACTGCTCTTATGTGGACTAATTTACACCGTGGTTTAATCCCACACTGCTTCCTCCCCGCTGTTCATTTATTCCTACATGGGTTAAATGGCATTTGACTTGTAGGTCAAAGGACAGAAGAATTTACTTCCCAGGTCAATACTTTGACGCAACACCACCTCCTTCAGTTACACCACCATAGGAAGCTGTGTAATTAAGAAAAAATAGAATGACAAAGCTGTAAAACATTATCCTAAATATAAACCATCAATGTAGTGAATGCCATTGGTGTTTAATATGAGGGTTTCAGCATTAAATATTCTTTATATTTATTTTATTTATTTGACCAGGAACATAGACAGTGTAGGTTGAATCAAACATAAGGGAAAATTAAGGTTTATCTACTAGAAACTCATGGACAATATGGACACTATATATTAGTACATTTTGTAAAAGTTAATTAAGTATAAATTACCAAAGTTACAACAGATTCCAGCCATGGATTTTCTGTTAATTACCAAAATTGGTTTTGGTAAAATACCGGTAACTTTGCAACCCTAGTTGTTAGCCAGTCTCTTTGCAATGACATGAAACCAATTTGTCTTGTAGATACATTTTGATATTGAGGAGATTGGTTGTCATGAATAGCTTTTCAACCGGGTTAAGTGATTTTGCTGAACTGAACGGTTGTTGTTTTCCATTTCTTGTGGAGGTTGTACAGTACTGTGATTCCTTCACAATGACTTGAGTTAATTGAGGTACAATCAACTAGCCTTATGTCATGCCATGATTGTGTTAAATAAGCTAAATTACCAACGTGGCCCATTTTCATCCATCGTTGTGACACGCGGTGAATCGATCCACTGATGATGTCAGTGTGTGAGCTGGGGTTAGTTGCCACGGCTCTTGGTAACACCTCGGTAACAGGGTCTCATTGTGACTGCATGTCTATATCAGCCCAGGACCAGACCAGACCAGACTTCTCTCTACAGCTCTCCTCAGCTCTCCATCAAGCCCCAAAACCGACAATCACCAGACCAACTGCCTGCCTGGCTTTCTTCCGGCAGCCCAGAGCCCTGTCCTGTTGTGTTTTTGTATTAGTATGAATCTGGTATACAGATCTTGCAGGCAATAGATGGCCTACTCTGTCTCTAGTCTCTCATTCTCTCTCTCACTTACCCGCTTACTTCATAAAATAAATATATTATTATTTTCCCATGCATCAGGGTAGCACACACACACGCTTCAGCTGATCAAGTGTTCTATCGTGAGCCCCAATGAGCCTTTTGAAGCCTGTCTGCGTTAGTCTGTATATCTGTCTGTGTGTGTGTGTGTCTGACCAGTGGCCACAGCTCTGTCCTTGATGCCCCAGTTGTCAGAGCAATCATCAAACAAATTATTAGTGATTCCAGGTTCATACTACCACCAGGAACAGAACATGATGTAACAGAATAGGGGAGGACAGTTGGTCAACTAAACCAATCAGAGGACAGAGAACACAGATGGTAAACTAAACCAATCAGAGGACAGAGAACACAGATGGTAAACTAAACCAATCAGAGTCCATCTGGAAGTCTATGAATACTCTCATCTCATCCTTCCTGAAGTGTGCTTTTGTTCGCAACACTCTTAGAAAAAAGGGTTACAAAATGGTTATTCGGCTGTCCCCATAGGATAACCCTTTTTGGTTCCAGGTAGAACTCTTTTGGGTTCCCTCTATGAAAAGGGAAACTGTGATAGAAACATTTCAAGATAACGTTATAATACTGTTAATGCATCGAATGGTTGTTTTATGCAATAGAATAGGGTTTCTCAGAACTCTCATCTTTGTCTGTGTGAACTGAGAGGAGCCTCTGAAGCTTCGGCTGGCAGCTGAGTTACGATGGCTTGGTGATAAGACCACATTCCATTCCATTAGTAGTGTCTGTGTGAAATGCTGGTCTGTCTGCCAGGGTGAGGAGAACCCTCCCTCCATGTTATTAATGAATACTGGACTTCATAAATTAAGGGAAGGACTTAGTATCCTATCTTGCATTGGTATTTCTGTATAAACAAGTAGTAAATGAACTAGAGACAGATATTTGGTGCCATGTAAATCTTGCTGTCTGTTGCATGAGAGCACAATGTACCTTTGTATGATTTCACATATCTGTTCTTCATCACAAGGACTCAGAAAGACTATAAAAAGTTGTAACCTAACCCTGCTTATTTGGTCCTTAACTCTACACCATTGGGTGACCGTTAACGCTCCTTTACTGCAGTAATTATTAATCAAGTTTGGTTTTGAGGAAATCTAAAAGTCTCTCCTTTGATTAGAATAATTACCACAAACCAAAAAGTGTTCTTCAAAGGGTTCTCCTATGGGGACAGCCGAAGAACCGTTTTAGGTTCTAGAGTGTACTCCCCACAAATGTCAAAAAGCATTGGATTGGCGTAGGCATGGGAGAGAGGGAGTTTTGATATACCATTCATTTCCTTTCAAATCCATGAAGGGATGTAAAGAAGTGCACACTTCCAGAGAAAGGAGAGATTATTGGTACACACTACAGAAACATACTTGTCTGACAAACTCTGCCAGACAACCTTCAGACTTGAACAATGAATATTCACTGTCACAACACCATCAAAAATACTATAAACTATTTTATTTTACTCTCCAGTAAAGATCAGTAGAGCACAGTGGAAGTGATGCTTTCGGTTTCGGTCTCCGAAGCATCTAAGTGATGTTGTAGAAAGTGACAAAGTCATCTGAGGCAGAAACAACAGAACACAACAGAGTATTGAGGCTGTAGAAATAGTAGCTGTCTGACTAGACAACACAGTTGGCATTCAGGATGCAGTGGGTTTTATTTATTATTTTATGTGATTTTTTAAAAGTCTAAACCACAGCTTGTGATATTTAGCATGTATAGATCATGTATAGATCACGTATAGATCACATATAGATCATGTATAGATCACATATAGATCACGTATAGATCATGTATAGATCACATATGGATCACGTGTAAATCACATATTGATCACACATAGATCTAATATAGATCATGTATAGATCATGTATAGATCACGTGTAGATCACATATAGATCACGTATAGATCACGTATAGATCGTGTATAGATCAGTCGGTAGAGCATGGCGCTTGCAACGCAAGGTTTGCGGATTTGATTCCTGCTGGGGCCACCCACAAGAAAAACCGTCTGCTAAAATACATATTATTATATTATTACTAAATATAGATGATGTGTATCTGATTGTAGTGCAGAGAGCAGAGTGTAAGATGTATCCAAGGGCTATTCCTTTGTGGTCCTGGAGGACACATCTGGTTTCCATTCTCTTCCTTCAAATCAGGGTCTATTCAGTATCTAACCAGGGTCTAATCAGGAAGTCAATTATATGTCTGACACCAGGTGAACAAAACACAAACATCATCTGCCTTGGGTGGACCCAGTGAGCCTGCGGTGACGTCAACAAACACAGATTGATCTATATAACATTCACACACACACACACTCACGTTCAAACCCTGCTTCCTCCGAACATACTGTAGAACTACATCACGTTACTCAGAGGATTGGACCCTCAGTGATGTCACCAAACACAGATGGATGTAACATTCACACACTGACACTCATGTTAGCCCTGTTTTCCTCCTCCTTCACCAAACACAGATGGATGTAACATTCACACACTGGTGTGGTTGGAAAGTAATACAGGGAAATGTATATATTTTTAAAGGTTATGTATGTATGTATATATGTATGTATGTGTATATATATATATATATATGTGTATGTATGTGTATATATATATATATATATATATATATATATATATATATATATATATATATATATATATATATATACCACTGGAGATGAATACTGATGGGTCCAATTGTGGTTGAATACTGATGGGTCCCACTGGAGCTGAATACTGTTGAGTCCAAGTGGAGCTGAATACTGATGGGTCCCAATGAAGCTGAATACTGATGAGTCACACTGGAGCTGAATACTGATGGGTCCAACTGGAGCTGAATACTGATGGGTCCCACTGGAGCTGAATACTGATGGGTCCCACTGGAGCTGAATACTGATGGGACCCACTAGAGCTCAAGACTGGTGGGTCCCACTGAAGTTGAATACTGATGGGTACCACTGGAGATGAATGCTGATGGGTCCCACTGGAGCTGAATACTGTTGAGTCCAAGTGGAGCTGAATACTGATGGGTCCCACTGGAGCTGAATACTGATGGGTCCCACTGGAGCTGAATACTGATGGGTCCCACTGGAGCTGAATACTGATGGGTCCCACTGGAGCTGAATACTTATTGCTACCACTTGAGCTGAATACTGATGGGTCCCATTGGAGCTGAATACTGATGTGTACAACTGTAGCTGAATACTGATGGATCCCATTGGAGCTGAATACTGATTGTCCCAAAGGAGCTGAATACTGATGGGACCCATTGGAGCTGAATACTGATGGGTGCCATTGGAGCTGAATACTGATGGGTCCCACTGGAGCTGAATACAGATGGGTCCAACTGGAGCTGAATACTGATGGTTCCCACTGAAGCTGAACACTGATGGGTCCCATTGGAGCTGAATACTGATGGATACCACTGGAGCTAAATACTGATGGGTACACTGCAGATTAATACTGATGGGTCCCATTGGAGCAGAATACTGATAGGACCCATTGGAGCTGAATACTGATGTGTGCCATTGGACTTGAATACTGATGGGTCCCACTGGAGCTGGAGCTGAATACTTATTGCTACCACTAGAGCTGAATACTGACAGGTCTCATTGGAGCTGAATACTGATGCGTACTACTGCAGATGAATAATGATGGGTCCCACTGGGGCTGAATGCTGATGGGTCCAACTGAAGCTGAATACTGATGGGTCCCATTGGAGCTGAATATTGATGGGTACCACTGCAGCTGAATACTTATGGGTCCCATTGGAGCTGAATACTGATGGGTCCCAATGGAGCTGAACACTGATGGTTACCACTGCAAATGAATATTGATGGGTACCAATGCAGCTGAATACTGATGGTTCCCATTGGTGCTGAATACTTATGGGTACCACTGTAGCTGAAAACGGATGGGTCCCACTGCAACTGAATACTGAAGAGTCCAACTGGAGCTGAATACTGATGGGTCCCACTGAAGTTAAATACTGATGGGTCCCATTGGAGCTGAATACTGATGGCTCCCACTGGAGGTAAATACTGATGAGTACAAATTGAGCTGAATACTGACAGATACCACTGGAAATTAATACTGATGGGTACAGCTGGAGCTGAATACTGATGGGTTACATTCGAGCTGAATACTGATGGGTCCCACTGAAGTTGAATACTGATGGGTCCCATTGGAGCTGAATACTGATGGGAACCACTGGAGCTGAATACTGACAGGTCCCACTGGAGCTGAATACTGAGGGGTCCCACTGAAGCTGAATACTGATGGGTCCTACTGGAGATGAATACTGACAGGTCCCACTGGAGATGAATACTGATGGGTCCCACTGGAGCCGAATACTGATGGATACCACTGGAGATGAATACTGATGGATACCACTGGAGCTGAATACTGATGGGTCCCACTGGAGTTGTATAATGATGGGTACCACTGGAGCTGAATACTGATGGGTCCCACTGGAACTGAATACTGATGGTTTCCATTTGCGCTGAATACTTATGGGTACAACTGTAGCTGAAACCGGATGGGTCCCAATGGAGGTGAAAACTGATGGGTCCCACTGTAACTGAATACTGATGAGTCCAACTGGAGCTGAATACTGATGGGTTACATTCGAGCTGAATACTGATGGGTCCCACTGAAGTTGAATACTGATGGGTCCCTTTGGAGCTGAATACTGATGGCTCCCACTGGAGGTAAATACTGATGAGTACAAATTGAGCTGAATACTGACAGATACCACTGGAAATTAATACTGATGGGTACAGCTGGAGCTGAATACTGATGGGTTACATTCGAGCTGAATACTGATGGGTCCCACTGAAGTTGAATACTGATGGGTCCCATTGGAGCTGAATACTGATGGGAACCACTGGAGCTGAATACTGACAGGTCCCACTGGAGCTGAATACTGAGGGGTCCCACTGAAGCTGAATACTGATGGGTCCTACTGGAGATGAATACTGACAGGTCCCACTGGAGATGAATACTGATGGGTCCCACTGGAGCCGAATACTGATGGATACCACTGGAGATGAATACTGATGGATACCACTGGAGCTGAATACTGATGGGTCCCACTGGAGTTGTATAAGGATGGGTACCACTGGAGCTGAATACTGATGGGTCCCACTGGAACTGAATACTGATGGTTTCCATTTGCGCTGAATACTTATGGGTACAACTGTAGCTGAAACCGGATGAGTCCCAATGGAGGTGAAAACTGATGGGTCCCACTGTAACTGAATACTGATTAGTCCAACTGGAGCTGAATACTGATGGGTTACATTCGAGCTGAATACTGATGGGTCCCACTGAAGTTGAATACTGATGGGTCCCTTTGGAGCTGAATAATGATGGCTCCCACTGGAGGTAAATACTGATGAATACAAATTGAGCTGAATACTGACAGATACCACTGGAAATTAATACTGATGGGTACAGCTGGAGCTGAATACTGATGGGTTACATTCGAGCTGAATACTGATGGGTCCCACTGAAGTTGAATACTGATGGGTCCCATTGGAGCTGAATACTGATGGGAACCACTGGAGCTGAATACTGACAGGTCCCACTGGAGCTGAATACTGAGGGGTCCCACTGAAGCTGAATACTGATGGGTCCTACTGGAGCTGAATACAGATGGGTCCCATCAGATCTGAATACTAATGGTTCCCACTTGAGCTGATTACTGATTTCTCTCTCATTACCGAGCAGAGAAAGAGCAGCTTCTCACCCTAGCCAAACCTTAACCATTACCATTAGCTAGCAGAGACATGCTAGTAAAGGCCTGCCCAGGGAGAGCTGGAATTGGGGAGAGGAATAGGGAGACATGCTCGGGAACGCACACGTGTGCACACAGACACACACACACACACCCACACACACCATTCTCGGCAGCAGTGTCTTCACAACAACACTCTCAGTGGGAGGCAGAACAGCATGGTTACTGCTGGGTCCCACTGAAGTTGAATACTGATGGGTCCCATTGGAGCTGAATACCGATGGGTACCACTGGAGCAGAATACTGATGGGTCCAACTGGAGCTGAATAATGATAGTTACCACTGGAGCTGAATACTGATGGGTCCCACTGGAACTGAATACTGATGGGTCCATTGGAGCTGAATACTGACCGGTACCACTGAAGCTGAATACTGATGGGTCCCATTGGTGCTGAATACTGATGGGTTTCAATTGATCTGAAAACTGATGGGTCCCACTGCAGCTGAATACTGATGAGTCCAATTGGAGCTGAATACTGATGGTTCCACTGAAGTTGAATACTGATGGGTCCCAATGAAGCTGAATACTGATGGGTACCACTGGAGCTAAATACCGATGGGACCACTGGAGCTGATCACTGATGGGTACCAGTGGAGCTGAAAACTGATTGGTCACACTGGAGCAAAATACTGATGGGGCCAATTGGAGCTGAATTCTGATGGGTATTACTGCAGCTGAATACTGATGGTCCCATTGTTGCTGAAAACTGATGGGTCTCATTGGAGCTGAATACTGATGGTTCCCATTGGAGCTGAATACTGATGAGTCCAAGTGGAGCTGAATACTGATGTGTTCCATTGGAGCTGAATAATTCTGGTTCCACCTGAAGCTGAATATTGATGGGTCACAATTCAGCTGAATACTGATGGTTTCCACTGGAGATTAATACTGATATGTTCCACTGGAGCTCAAGACTAATAGGTCCCACTGAAGCTGAATACTGATGGGTCCCAAAGGGATTGAATACTGATGGTTACCACTGGAGCTGAATTCGATGGGTCACACTGGAGCTGAACAATGATGGGTCACATTGGAGCTGAATACAGATGGGTACCACTGCAGTTGAATACTGATTGGTCCCATTGTTACTGAAAACTGACGGGTCCTGTTGGAGCTCAATATTGATGAGTCCCATTGGAGCTGAATACTGATGGGTACCACTGGAGATGAATACTGATGGGTACCACTGGAGATGAATACTGATGGGTGCCACTGGAGCTGAATACTGATGGGTCCCACTGGAGCTGAATACTGATGGGTACCACTGGAGCTGAATAATGATGGGTACCACTGGAGCTGAATACTGAATGGTCCCACTGGAACTGAATACTGATGGGTCCCATTGGCGCTGAATACTGATGGGTCCCACTGATGTTGAATACTGATGGGTCCCATTGGAGCTGAATACTGATGGGTACCACTGGAGCTGAATACTGACAGGTCCCACTGGAGGTAAATACTGATGAGTACAACTTGAGCTGAATACTGACAGATACCACTGGAAATTAATACTGATGTGTACAACTGGAACTGAATACTGATGGGTTACATTGGAGCTGAATACTGATGGGTCCCACTGAAGTTGAATACTGATGGGTCCCATTGGAGCTGAATACTGATGGCTCCCACTGGAGGTAAATACTGATGAGTACAAATTGAGCTGAATACTGACAGATACCACTGGAAATTAATACTGATGGGTACTGCTGGAGCTGAATACTGATGGGTTACATTCGAGCTGAATACTGATGGGTCCCACTGAAGTTGAATACTGATGGGTCCCATTGGAGCTGAATACTGATGGGAACCACTGGAGCTGAATACTGACAGGTCCCACTGGAGCTGAATACTGAGGGGTCCCACTGAAGCTGAATACTGATGGGTCCTGCTGGAGATGAATACTGACAGGTCCCACTGGAGATGAATACTGATGGGTCCCACTGGAGCCGAATACTGATGGATACCACTGGAGATGAATACTGATGGATACCACTGGAGCTGAATACTGATGGGTCCCACAGGAGTTGTATAATGATTGGTACCACTGGAGCTGAATACTGATGGGTCCCACTGGAACTGAATACTGATGGTTCCCATTGGCACTGAATACTTATGGGTACAACTGTAGCTGAAACCGGATGGGTCCCAATGGAGGTGAAAACTGATGGGTCCCACTGCAACTGAATACTGATGAGTCCAACTGGAGCTGAATACTGATGGGTTACATTCGAGCTGAATACTGATGGGTCCCACTGAAGTTGAATACTGATGGGTCCCATTGGAGCTGAATACTGATGGCTCACACTGGAGGTAAATACTGATGAGTACAAATTGAGCTGAATACTGACAGATACCACTGGAAATTAATACTGATGGGTACAGCTGGAGCTGAATACTGATGGGTTACATTCGAGGTGAATACTGATGGGTCCCACTGAAGTTGAATACTGATGGGTCCCATTGGAGCTGAATACTGATGACTCCAACTGGAGCTGAATACTGAGGGGTCCCACTGAAGCTGAATACTGATGGGTCCTACTGGAGCTGAATACAGATGGGTCCCATCAGATCAGAATACTAATGGTTCCCACTTGAGCTGATTACTGATTTCTCTCTCATTACCGAGCAGAGAAAGAGCAGCTTCTCACCCTAGCCAAACCTTAACCATTACCATTAGCTAGCAGAGACATGCTAGTAAAGGCCTGCCCAGGGAGAGCTGGAATTGGGGAGAGGAATAGGGAGACATGCTCGGAACGCACACGTGTGCACACAGACACACACACACACACCCACACACACCATTCTCGGCAGCAGTGTCTTCACAACAACACTCTCAGTGGGAGGCAGAACAGCATGGTTACTGCTGGGTCCCACTGAAGTTGAATACTGATGGGTCCCATTGGAGCTGAATACCGATGGGTACCACTGGAGCAGAATACTGATGGGTCCAACTGGAGCTGAATAATGATAGTTACCACTGGAGCTGAATACTGATGGGTCCCACTGGAACTGAATACTGATGGGTCCATTGGAGCTGAATACTGACCGGTACCACTGAAGCTGAATACTGATGGGTCCCATTGGTGCTGAATACTGATGGGTTTCAATTGATCTGAAAACTGATGGGTCCCACTGCAGCTGAATACTGATGAGTCCAATTGGAGCTGAATACTGATGGTTCCACTGAAGTTGAATACTGATGGGTCCCAATGAAGCTGAATACTGATGGGTACCACTGGAGCTAAATACCGATGGGACCACTGGAGCTGATCACTGATGGGTACCAGTGGAGCTGAAAACTGATTGGTCACACTGGAGCAAAATACTGATGGGGCCAATTGGAGCTGAATTCTGATGGGTATCACTGCAGCTGAATACTGATGGTCCCATTGTTGCTGAAAACTGATGGGTCTCATTGGAGCTGAATACTGATGGTTCCATTGGAGCTGAATACTGATGGGTCCCACTGGAGCTGAATACTGATGAGTCCAAGTGGAGCTGAATACTGATGTGTTCCATTGGAGCTGAATACTGCTGGTTCCCACTGAAGCTGAATATTGATGGGTCCCAATTCAGCTGAATACTGATGGTTTCCACTGGAGATTAATACTGATATGTTCCACTGGAGCTCAAGACTAATAGGTCCCACTGAAGCTGAATACTGATGGGTCCCAAAGGGATTGAATACTGATGGTTACCACTGGAGCTGAATTCGATGGGTCACACTGGAGCTGAACAATGATGGGTCACATTGGAGCTGAATACAGATGGGTACCACTGCAGTTGAATACTGATTGGTCCCATTGTTACTGAAAACTGACGGGTCCTGTTGGAGCTCAATATTGATGAGTCCCATTGGAGCTGAATACTGATGGGTACCACTGGAGATGAATACTGATGGGTACCACTGGAGATGAATACTGATGGGTGCCACTGGAGCTGAATACTGATGGGTCCCACTGGAGCTGAATACTGATGGGTACCACTGGAGCTGAATAATGATGGGTACCACTGGAGCTGAATACTGAATGGTCCCACTGGAACTGAATACTGATGGGTCCCATTGGCGCTGAATACTGATGGGTCCCACTGATGTTGAATACTGATGGGTCTCATTGGAGCTGAATACTGATGGGTACCACTGGAGCCGAATACTGACAGGTCCCACTGGAGGTAAATACTGATGAGTACAACTTGAGCTGAATACTGACAGATACCACTGGAAATTAATACTGATGGGTACAACTGGAACTGAATACTGATGGGTTACATTGGAGCTGAATACTGATGGGTCCCACTGAAGTTGAATACTGATGGGTCCCATTGGAGCTGAATACTGATGGTTACCACTGGAGCTGAATACTGACGGGTTCCACTGGAGCTGAATACTAATTTGTACAACTGTTTCTGAATACTGATGGATACCATTGGAAATTAATACTGATGGGTCCCATTGGAGCTGAATACTGAGGGGTCCCACTGAAGCTGAATACTGATGGGTCCCATTGGAGCTGAATACTGAGGGGTCCCACTGAAGCTGAATACTGATGGGTCCCATTGGTTCTGAATACTAATGGGTCCCACTTGAGCTGAATACTGATTTCTCTCTCATTACCGAGCAGAGAAAGAGCAGCTTCTCACCCTAGCCAAACCTTAACTATTACCATTAGCTAGCAGAGCCATGCTAGTAAAGGCCTGTCCAGGGAGAGCTGGAATTGGGGAGAGGAGGGGGGGAGACATGCTCGGGAACGCACACGTGTGCACACAGACACACACACACACACACACACACACACCCACACACACCATTCTCGGCAGATGTGTCTTCACAACAACACTCTCAGTGGGAGGCAGAACAGCATGGTTACTGCTGTGCTGTTGATTAACTGAGTCCGTGCTCAATATCTATGTTAATAGGTCCTGTAAGTCGCTCTGGATAAAATCAAAAATTACTTTTTTGATGCACACACAAACGTACACACCCACAGTCTCTCAAGTGAGCAAGCAGACAGGTGCGCACACACACACACACACTCTCAAGCTGTCTCTATCTCTCCAGCAAGGTCGATCAAATCAAATCAAATCAAATGTATTTGTCACATTCCGAATACAACAGGTGTAGGTAGACCTTACCTTGAAATGATACTTACAAGCCCTTAACCAACAATTCAGTTCAAGAAGTAGAGTTAAGAAAATATTGACAAAATAAACTAAAGTAAAAATTTAATAAAAAGTAACACAATAAAATAACAATAACGAGGCTATATACAGGGGGTACTGGTACTGAATCAATGTGCAGGGGTACTGCTTAGTCGAGGTAATTTGTATATATAGGTAGAGGGAAAGTAAAAGCTGTTAAGGAGCCTTTTGGACCTAGACTTGGCGCTCCGGTACCGCTTGCCGTGCAGTTGCAGAGAGAACAGTCTATGACTTGGGTGACTGGAGACTTTGACAATTTTTGGGGCCTTCCTCTGACATCGCCTAGTACATAGGTCCTGGATGGCAGGAAGCTTGGCCCCAGTGATGTACTGGGCCATACGAACTACCGTCTGTAGCGCCTTACAGAGGGTTGCACCTTAAGGATGACGATCAGTTGCCATACCAGGCGGTGATGCAACCGGTCAGGATGCTCTCGATGGTGCAGCTGTAGAACTTTTGGAGGATCTGGGGACCAATGCCAAATCTTTTCAGTCTCCTGAGGGGGAATAGGCCTTGTCGTTTCATCTTCACGACTGTCTTGGTGTGTTTGGACCATGACAGCCCCATCGATGTGAATGGGGGTGTGTTCGGCCCTCCTTTTCCTGTAGTCCACGATCAGCTCCTTTGTCTTGCTCACGTTGAGGGAGAGGTTGTTGTCTTGGCACCACACTGCCAGGTCTCTGACCTCCTCCCTATAGGCTGTCTCATCATTGTCGGTGATCAGGCCTACCACTGTTGTGTCATCAGCAAACTTAATGATGGTGTTGGAGTCGTGCTTGAACAACAGTCGTGAGTGAACAGGGAGTACAGAAGGGGACTAAGCACGCACCCCTGAGTGGCCCTGGGGATCAGCGTGGCAGATGTGTTGTTGCCTACCCTAACCACCTGGGGGCGGCCCGTCAGGATGTCCAGGATGTAGTTGCAGAAGGAGGTGTTCAGTCCCAAGGTCCTTAGCTTAGTGATGAGCTTTGTGGGCACTGTGGTGTTGAACGTTGAGATGTGGTCAATGAACAGCATTCTCACGTAGGTGTTCATTTTGTCCAGGTGGGTAAGGGCAGTGTGGAGTGCGATTGAGATTGCGTCATCTGTGGATCTGTTGGGGCGGTAGGCGAATTGGAGTGGGTCTAGGTTTCTGGGATGATGGTGTTGATGTGAGCCATGACCAACCTTTCAAAGCACTTAATGGCTACTGACGTGAGTGCTACGGGGCGGTAGTCATTTAGGTAGGTTACCTTCACTTTCTTGGGCACAGGGACTATGGTGGTCTGCTTGAAACATGTAGGTATTACAGACTCAATCAGGGAGAGGTTGAAAATGTCAGTAAAGACACTTCCCAGTTAGTCCGCGCATGCTATTAGTACACGTCCAGATAATCCGTCTGGCCCCGTGGTCTTGTGAATGTTGACATGTTTAAAGGTCTTGCTCACATCAGCTACGGAGAGCGTGATCACACATTCGTCCGGAACAGCTGGTGCTCTCATGCATGCTTCAGCGTTGCTTGCCTCGAAGCGAGCATAAAAGGCATTTAGCTCCTCTGGTAGGCTTGTGTCACTGGGCAGCACACGGCTGGGTACCATTTGTAGTCCGTAATAATTTTCAAGCCCTGTCACATCCGACGAGCATCAGAGCCGGTGTAGTAGGATTCAATCTTAGTCCTGTGTTGACGCTTTGCCTGTTTGATGGTTCGTCTGAGTGCATAGCGGGATTTCTTATAAGCATCCGGATTAGTGTCCAGCTCCTTGAAAGCGGCAGCTCTAGCCTTTAGCTCGGTGCAGATGTTGCCTGGAATCCATGGCTTCTGGTTGGTATATGTACGTACGGTTACTGTAGGGACGACGTCGTCGATGCACTTATTGATGAAGCCGTTGACTGAGGTGGTATACTCCTCAATGCCATCGGATGAAACCTGGAACATATTCCAGTCTGTGCTAGGAAAACAGTCCTGTAGCGTAGCATCCGCATCATCTGACCACTTCTGTATTGAGCGAGTCACTGGTACTTCCTGCTTTAGTGTTTGCTTGTAAGCAGGAATCAGGGGGAAGAATTATGTTCAGATTTGCCAAATGGAGGGCGAGTGAGAGCTTTGTATGCGTCTCTGTGTGTGTAGTAAAGGAGGTCTAGATTTTTTTTTCTTTCCTGGATGCACATGTGACATATTGGTAGGAATGACGTAAAACGGATTTAAGTATGCCTGCATTAAAGTCCTCGACCACTAGGAGCGCCACTTCTGGATGAGCATTTTCTTGTTTGCTTATGGCCTTATACAGCTCGTTGAGTGCGGTCTTAGAGCCAGCATCGGTTTGTGGTGGTAAATAGACGGCTACTATTAATATAGCTGAAAACTCTCTTGGTGGATAGTGTGTTCTACAGCTTATCATGAGGTACTCTACCTCAGGCGAGCAATACCTCGAGACTTCCTTAATATTAGACATAGCGCACCAGCTGTTATTGACAAATAGACACAAACCCCCACCCCTCATCTTAGCAGACGAGGGGTTTGGACACACCTAGTTATTCAAGCGTTTTTCTTTATTTTTATTATTTTCTACGATGTGGAATAATAGTGAAGACATCAAAACTATGAAATAACACACATGGAATCATGTAGTAACAAAAAAAGTGTTATATATATATATATAAATATATGTTATATTTGAGATTCTTCAAATAGCCACCCTTTGCCTTGATGACAGCTTTGCGCCCTCTTGGCATTCTCTCAATCAGCTTAACCTGGAATGCTTTTCCAACAGTCTTGAAGGACTCTCACATATGCTGAGCACTTGTTGGCTGCTTTTCCTTCACTCTGCCGTCCGACTCATCCCAAACCATCTCAATTGGGTTGAGGTCGGGGGATTGTGGAGGCCAGGTAATCTGATGCAGCACTCCTTCACTCTCCTTCTTGGAAAGATAGCCCTTACACAGCCTGGAGGTGTGTTGGGTCATTGTCCTGTTGAAAAACAAATGATAGTCCCACTAAGCCCAATCCAGATGGGATGGCGTATCCCTGCAGAATGCTGTGGTAGCCATGCTGGTTCAGTGTGCCTTGAATTCTAAATAAATCAAAGTCAGTGTCACCAGCAAAGCACTCCCACACCATAACACCTCCTCCTCCATGCTTTACCGTGGGAAATACACATGAGGAGATCATCCGTTCACCCACACCGCGTCTCACAAAGACACGGCGGTTAGAACCAAAAATTTCAAATTTGGACTCCAGACCAAAGGACAAATTTCCACCGGTCTAATGTCCATTGCTCGTGTTTCGTGGCCCAAGCAGGTCTCTTCTTCTTATTGGTGTCGTTTAGTAGTGGTTTCTTTGCAGCAATTCGACCATGAAGGCCTGGTTCACGCAGTCCCCTCTGAACAGTTGATGTTGAAATGTGTCTGTGACTTGAACTCTGTGAAGCATTTATTTGGGCTGCAATTTCTGAGGCTGGTAACTGTAATGAACTTATCCTCTGCAGCAGAGGGATTACTGTTATACTATTCCAGGTATTCCTTAAAGAGGTAGGGTTTCAAGTGTCTCCGGAAGGTGGTCAGTGACTCCGCTGTCCTGACGTCGTGGGGGAGCTTGTTCCACCATTGGGGTGCCAGAGCAGCGAATAGCTTTGACTGGGCTGAGCGGGAACTGTGCTTCTGTAGAGGTAGGGGGGCTAGCAGGCCAGAGGTGGATGAACGTAGTGCCCTCGTTTGGGTGTAGGGTCTGATCAGAGTCTGAAGGTCAGGAGGTGCCGTTCCCCTCACAGCTCCGTAGGCAAGCACCATGGTTTTGTAGTAGATGTGAGCTTCAACTGGAAGCCAGTGGAGTGTGTGGAGGAGCGGGGTGACATGAGGGAACTTGAGAAGGTTGAACACCAGATGGGCTGCGGCATTCTGGATAAGATGTAGGGGTTTAATGGCACAGGCAGCGTGCCCAACCAACAGCGAGTTGCAGTAATCCAGACGGGAGATGACAAGTGCCTGGATTAGGACCTGTGCCACTTTCTGTGTAAGGTAGGGTCGTACTCTGCGAATGTTGTAGAGCATGAACCTGCAGGATCGGGTCACTGCTTTGATGTTGGCGGAGAATGACAGGGTGTTGTTCAGGGTCACGCCAAGGTTCCTTGGTCTCTGGGAGGAGGACACAATGGAGTTGTCAACCGTGATGGCGAGATCATGGAGCGGGCAGTCCTTCTCCGGGAGGAAGAGCAGCTCCGTCTTGCCGAGGTTCAGCTTGAGGTGGTGATCCGACATCCACACTGATATGGCCGCCAGACATGCAGAGATGCAATTCGCCACCTGGTTATCAGAAGGGGGAAAGGAGAAAATGAATTGTGTGTTGTCTGCGTAGCAATGATAGGAGAGACCATGTGAGGATATGACAGAGCCAAGTGACTTGGTGTATAGAGAAAATAGGAGAGGGCCTAGAACTGAGCCCTGGGGGACATCAGTGGTGAGAGCACATGGTGCGGAGACAGATTCTCGCCACGCCACCTGGTAGGAGCGACCTGTCAGGTAGGATGCAATCCAAGAGTGAGCAGCGCTGGAGATGCCCAACTCAGAGAGGGTGGAAAGGAGGATCTGATGGTTCACAGTATCAAAGGCAGCAGATAGGTCTAGAAGGATAAGAGCAGAGGAGAGAGAGTTAGCTTTAGCAGTGCGGAGAGCCTCCGTGACACAGAGAAGAGCAGTCTCATTTGAATGACCAGTCTTGAAACCTGACTGGTTTGGATCAAGAAGGTCATTCTGAGAGAGATAGCAGGAGAGTTGGCTATAGACGGCACGCTCAAGAGTTTTGGAGAGAAAATAAAGAAGGGATACTGGTCTTGTAGTTCTTGACATCGGAGGGATCGTGTGTAGGTTTTTGAGAAGGGGTGCAACTCTCACTCTCTTGAAGACGGAAGGGACATAGCCAGTGGTCAATGATGAGTTGATGAGCGAGGTGAGGTGAGGGAGAAGGTCTCCGGAAATGGTCTGGAGAAGAGAGGAGGGGATAGGGGGGGATAGGGTCAAGCGGGCAGGTTGTTGGGCGGCCGGCAGTCACAAGTCGCAAGATTTTATCTGGAGAGAGAGGGGAGAAAGAAGTCAAAGCATAGGGAACCTGGAGGGCGATAAATGATAAGGATGTTAAGCTTGAATGGGCTAGTGACTGTGACATTATGGAATTCAAATGAGGAGATAGACAGATGGGTCAGGGGGAAAAGAGAGAATGTCCACTTGGGAGAGATGAGGATTCCTGTGCCACCGCCGTGCTGACCAGATGCTCTCAGGTATGCGAGAACACATGATCAGACGAGGAAAGAGCAGTAGGAGTAGCAGTGTTTTCTGTGGTAATCCATTCCGTCAGCGCCAAGAAGTCGAGGGACTGGAGGGTAGCATAGGCTGAGATTAACTCTGCCTTGTTGGCCGCAGAATGGCAGTTCCAGAGGCTGCCGGAGACCTGGAACTCCACGTGGGTCTTGCGCGCAGGGACCACCAGATTAGAGTGGCAGGAGCCACGCGGTGTGAAGTGTTTGTATGGCCTGTGCAGAGAGGAGAGAACAGGGATAGACAGACACATAGTTGACAGGCTAAAGAAAAGGCTACAATAATGCAAATAAATATTTGAATAAAATGAACTAAACATCACTTACCTTTCACTGAAACACTCAAATATAACTCTCCCAAATTCCACTTTAGAAATTATAATTGTTGTAAACTACAGCGGTTCAATGTTTTCTAGGAATAGACTCTAACTTAGTTTATTGAGCTAGCTAACTTGGTACAGTATTCTTCCGTGATAGCTAACTAGCATGCTAGCATCCAATAACACACGGTTTAGAACCAATAATTGGTTACAACAAACTACCAATAGTGTGTTAACATACTAAACAGATCATTCGTGTTCGTGTCTAGTTCCTTTCATAACGCATAAATAATTAAAGTTGGCTAGCTAGCACAAAGTCAGTCATGCTAGCTACACAAGTGGACTACACGTCTCGAATGTTCAGAAAGTGAAGCTTTACATTGCAAAATTCTCATTGATTAAAATTATATTTTATTTAGTTGTTACAGTACTGCTAGCTGGTAGTGTTGGCTAGCAAGCAATGGCTGCGGTTTTGACTTTGTTTTAAAAATGGCGTCGCTGCGAACGAATGTAGCTGGCTAAATGATTTTGTATTTAGTTGCTACAGTACTGCTAGCTGGTAGTGTTGGCTAGCTAGCAATGGCTGCGGTGTTGACTTGGTTTGAAAAACGGCGTCGCTGCGAACGAATGTAGCTGGCTAGCTAACCTCGATAGTTTCTCTATACTACACCTTTATCTTTGATACAAAGACAACTATGTAGCTAGCTAACATTACACTAATCAAATCGTTCCATTGTAATGTAATGTGAGCCATATTACCTGTGGAGCGAAGTACAGCATGACTACTCACTCCAACAACCAAACTTCATACCTTGTCACAACAAAACTCAAATGCATTAAGAAGGAAAGAAATTCCACAAATGAACTTTTAAGAAGGCACACCTGTTAATTGAAATGCATTCCAGGTGACTACCTCATGAAGCTGGTTGAGAGAATGCCAAGAGCGTGCCAAGCTGTCATTAAGGCAAAGGGTGGCTATTTGAAGAATCTCAAATATAAAATATATTTTGATTTGTTTATCACTTTTTTGGTTACTACATTTTTTCATAGTTTTGATGTCTTCACTATTATTCTACAATGTAAAAAAGTGGTAAAAATAAAGAAAATCCCTTGAATGAGTAGGTGTGTAAATACTTTTGACTGGTAGTGTAGCTGTACTGTCCTGTCGATGCACGGAAACCCAGCCAACTGTATATTATCCGTTTAGTCGTTCAGCCACGACTTGTTAAAACATAGTATATTACAGTTTTTAATGTCCCATTGGTAGGATAGTCTCGAACAGAGATCATCCAGTTTATTCTCCAGTGATTGCACGTTGGCCAATAGAACGAATGGTAGAGGTGGGTTACCCACTCGCCGATGACTTCTCACAAGGCACCCCGAGCCCCCCCGTATTTCCATATTTTCTTCACGCGAATGACGGGGATTTGGGCCTGGTCTCGAGAAGCAGTATGTCCTTCCAGTCGGACTCATTAAAGAAAAAATCTTATTTCAGTTTGAGGTGAGTAATCGCTGTTCTGACATCCAGAAGCTCTTTTCGGTCATAAGAGACGGTGGCAGCAGCATTATGTACAAAATAAGTTACAAACAATGTGAAAAAACACAAAATAGCACAGTCGGGTAGGGTAAAACAGCAGCCATCCCCTCTGGCGCCATTATTCGTCATAGGGGTATGTCAATCTGTGGGAACATGGTCTATAGTTCAGAGTGACTCATAAAAGTGCAGCACTTCACAGGGTTCCTATTATTGCATTTGAAACCCATAAATCTATTTAAGGACAGAAGGAACAATCTAATTTGTCACGCCCTGGCTCTGGGACTCCGTTATGTTGAGCCAGGGTGGGTTGTTTCTATGTGTTTTGTGTTCTAGGCTGATTATCTAGCTCATGTGTTTCTGTGTTGGCCGGGGTGGTTCTCAATCAGAGGCTGTTGCTTGTTGTCTCTGATTGGGAACCATACTTAGGCAGCCTGTTTTCCACAGTGTTTTGTGGGATCTTGTTCCGTGTTGGTTTTGTATTGTAACCAAGGACTTCACGTTATCGTTTTGTTGTTTTGTTTCGTGTGGTGAATCAAAATAAAGTATGTTCACTCATCACGCTGCGCATTGGTCCACTTCTATCGACGAGCGTGACGGAAGATCCCACCATAACTGGACCAAGCAGCATGTCCAGGAGCCAACGCCAGAGGTGAATCTAAGGGATGTCCACCTAGACTGGGTCAAGCAGCGTGTCCAGGAGCCAACGCCAGAGAGGTCTCTAATGGATATCAACCTCGACTGGGTCAAGCCGCGTGAGGAGGAGAGAGGTTGGACTTGGGAGCAGAGGCTGGAGAGTCTGGTGAGAGCCATGGAGGCCATAGCCACGGGGGAGAGACGAACCCAATACATTTTTAGGGGGGGGGCTCACACCGTGGACGACGGGACTGCTGGAGGCAGATAAGGAGCGAGTTAGTGGACGAGGAGAGAAGGCCACCGGGTTACGGGAGCCATTGGCGAGTAGAGGGAAGGAAAAAGTAGAGGCACGGCGAGAGGTACTGAGGTGTGTTGCCAGTCCGGTCCGGCCCGTTCCTGATCCATGGGTAAGGCCAGTGGTGTGTGTTCCCAGTGCAGTCCGGCCTGTTCCTGTCCCTCGCACCAAGCCTGTGATGCGCGTCGCCAGCCCGGTCCGGCCTGTTCCTGCCTCTCGCACCAAGCCAATGGTGCGCGTCGCCAGCCCGGCCCGGCCTGTTCCTGCTCCCCGCACCAAGCCAATGGTGCGCGTCGCCAGCCCGGCCCGGCCTGTTCCTGTTCCCCGCACCAAGCCTGTAGTGCGCTTCCGTCAGCCCGGTTCGGCCCGTCCCTGCTCCCCGCACCAAGCCTGTGGTGTGCGTCGTCAGCCCGGTCCGGCCGTTCCTGCTCCCCGCACCAAGCCTGTGGTGCGCGTCGTCCAGTCCGGCACAGCCCGTGCCTGGGTCACCGGTGCCTGGTCAGGTACCGGTCAGCTGCTCCACATCGGAGCCTAAGCAATCCGCTCCACCGATGTCCAGTCCAGCTCCAGCCAGCGGGGCCAGACCGGACCAGGGGTGCTACGGAGGGTGGTGGTCAAGCCCGGAGCCGGAACCGCCTCCGAGGAGGAATGCCCACCCGGCCCTCCCCTGTTTGGTTTATGTTTGGCGCGGTCGCAGTCCGCGCCTTTGGGGGGGTACTGTCACGCCCTGGCTCTGGGAGTCCGTTATGTTGAGCCAGGGTGTGTTGTTTCTATGTGTTTTGTGTTCTAGGCTGATTATCTAGCTCATGTGTTTCTGTGTTAGCCGGGGTGGTTCTCAATCAGAGGCAACGAGTATCAGCTGTTGCTTGTTGTCTCTGATTGGGAACCATACTTAGGCAGCCTGTTTTCCACAGTGTTTTGTGGGATCTTGTTCCGTGTTGGTTTTGTATTGTAACCAAGGACTTCACGTTATCGTTTTGTTGTTTTGTTTCGTGTGGTGAATCAAAATAAAGTATGTTCACTCATCACGCTGCGCATTGATCCACTTCTATCGACGAGCATGACACTAACTGGCCCATACAGAGTCTGTCCTGTAGCCCATCTTTCTGGGGAATGGAGACATAATACAGGAATAAAGTATAGAGTCTGGTCTGGAGCCCATCTTTCTGGGGAATGGAGACATAATACAGGAATAAAGTATAGAGTCTGGTCTGGAGCCCATCTTTCTGGGGAATGGAGACATAATAAAGGAATAAAGTATAGAGTCTGGTCTGGAGCCCATCTTTCTGGGGAATGGAGACATAATACAGGAATAAAGTATAGAGTCTGGTCTGGAGCCCATCTTTCTGGGGAATGGAGACATAATAAAGGAATAAAGTATAGAGTCTGGTCTGAAGCCCATCTTTCTGGGGAATGGAGACATAATACAGGAATAAAGTAGTGCATCCCCCTATCCACCCACAAAGACACACACAAATACATACACAGCTAAACACATGCATGCATACACACACGCACACACACACATCCTCCCACCCAACCACACACACTTCAAGGAGGTGTAGGTGGGTGTGTGAAGGTCACATGTCCCAGAGAGGTGTGGTGGAAGAGTGGGCAGAGGAGTGGGAGGAGGGAGGAAAGGAAGATGAAGAGGGGAAATGTGAGGCATGGTTACCCTTAGAGGGATGGAGAGTGGAGGAAGAGGAGGGGGGAGATAAAGAGAGAGAGATGAGTTGGGGAGGGAGGACGGGAGAGGAGATATGGAGAAACAGAAGGGTAGGGATAGGAAGATGGTCGACGGGGCTGTAGTGGAACAGGTTGAGAGCTTCAAGTTCCTTGGTGTCCACATCACCAACGAACTATCATGGTCCAAACACACCAAGACAGTCGTGAAGAGGGCACGACAAAGCCTATTCCCCCTCAGGAGACTAAAAAGATTTGGCATGGGTCCTCAGATCCTCAAAAAATTCTACAGCTGCACCATCGAGAGCATCCTGACTGGTTGCATCACCGCCTGGTATGGCAACTGCTTGGCCTCTGACCGCAAGGCACTACAGAGGGTAGTGCGTACGGCCCAGTACATCACTGGGGCAAAGCTCCCTGCCATCCAGGACCTCTATACCAGGCGGTGTCAGAGGAAGGCCCTCAAAATTGTCAAAGACTCCAGCCACCCTAGTCATAGACTGTTCTCTCTGCTACCGCACGGCAAGCGGTACCGGAGTGCCAAGTCTAGGTCCAAAAGACTTCTCAACAGCTTCTACCCCCAAGCCATAAGACTCCTGAACAGCTAATCATGGCTACCCGGACTATTTGCACTGCCCCCCCCACCCCATCCTTTTTACGCTGCTGCTACTCTGTTAAGTAAGTATTTATGCATAGTCACTTTAACTCTACCCACATGTACATATTACCTCAACTACCTCAACTAGCCGGTGCCCCCCGCACATTGACTCTGCAACGGTACCCCCCTGTATATATAGCCTCCCTACTGTCACTTTATTTTACTGTATATATAGCCTCCCTACTGTCACTTTATTTTACTTCTGCTCTTTTTTTTCTCAACACTTTTTTTGTTGTTGTTTTATTCTTACTTTTTTGTTTAAAATAAATGCACTGTTGGTTAAGGGCTGTAAGTAAGCATTTCACTGTAATGTCTGCACCTGTTGTATTCGGCGCATGTGACCAATAAAATTTGATTTGATATGATTTGGAGATAGAGGGAGATAGAGAAAGGGGTGGGGCAAGGAAGTGGGGAAGAGAGGAGTGAAGGAGAGAAAGAGAGTGAGACATTACCAGGCGTATACCATTTAGATATTTTTTAAAGTCGTTACATTAATTGGTGGAGCGCGGACTTTATGGTGGAACTGAACCAGTTACTGACTGATGTGTATTAACATGGCAGAGGGCTTAGCTTCCCATCTGTCTGATGGAGAGTCAGGGGAAACAGAGGGGTTGGAGAGAATGGATAGAGCATGGGAGAGACAGAGAGAGAGAGAGAGAGAGAGAGAGAGAGAGAGAGAGAAATTTCAAAAAAGCTTTTGACTCAATTTGGCATGAGGGTCTGCTATACAAACTGATGGAAAGTGGGGTTGGGGGAAAAACATACGACATTTTAAAGTCCATGTACACAAACAACAAGTGTGTGGTTAAAATTGGCAAAAAACACACACATTTCTTTCCACAGGGCCGTGGGGTGAGACAGGGATGCAGTTTAAGCCCCACCCTCTTCAACATACAGTGGGGCAAAAAAGTATTTAGTCAGCCACCAATTGTGCAAGTTCTCCCACTTAAAAAGATGAGAGAGGCCTGTAATTTTCATCATAGGTACACGTCAACTATGACAGACAAATTGAGAAAAGAAAATCCAGAAAATCACATTGTAGGATTTTTAATGAATTTATTTGCAAATTATGGTGGAAAATAAGTATTTGGTCACCTACAAACAAGCAAGATTTCTGGCTCTCACAGACCTGTAACTTCTTCTTTAAGAGGCTCCTCTGTCCTCCACTCGTTACCTGTATTAATGGCACCTGTTTGAACTTGTTATCAGTATAAAGACACCTGTCCACAACCTCAAACAGTCACACTCCAAACTCCACTATGGCCAAGACCAAAGAGCTGTCAAAGGACACCAGAAACAAAAGTGTAGACCTGCACCAGGCTGGGAAGACTGAATCTGCAATAGGTAAGCAGCTTGGTTTGAAGAAATCAACTGTGGGAGCAATTATTAGGAAATGGAAGACATACAAGACCACTGATAATCTCCCTCGATCTGGGGCTCCACGCAAGATCTCACCCCGTGGGGTCAAAATGATCACAAGAACGGTGAGCAAAAATCCCAGAACCACACGGGGGACCTAGTGAATGACCTGCAGAGAGCTGGGACCAAAGTACAAAGCCTACCATCAGTAACACACTACGCCGCCAGGACTCAAATCCTGCAGTGCTAGACGTGTCCCCCTGCTTAAGCCAGTACATGTCCAGGCCCGTCTGAAGTTTGCTAGAGTGCATCCAGAAGAGGATTGGGAGAATGTCATATGGTCAGATGAAACCAAAATATAACTTTTTGGTAAAAACTCAACTCGTTGTGTTTGGAGGACAAAGAATGCTGAGTTGCATCCAAAGAACACCATACCTACTGTGAAGCATGGGAGTGAAAACATCATACTTTGGGGCTGTTTTTCTGCAAAGGGACCAGGACGACTGATCCGTGTAAAGGAAAGAATGAATGGGGCCATGTATCGTGAGATTTTGAGTGAAAACCTCCTTCCATCAGCAAGGGCATTGAAGATGAAACGTGGCTGGGTCTTTCAGCATGACAATGATCCCAAACACACCGCCCGGGCAACGAAGGAGTGGCTTCGTAAGAAGCATTTCAAGGTCCTGGAGTCTCCAGATCTCAACCCCATAGAAAATCTTTGGAGGGAGTTGAAAGTCCGTGTTGCCCAGCGACAGCCCCAAAAACATCACTGCTCTAGAGGAGATCTGCATGGAGGAATGGGCCAAAATACCAGCAATAGTGTGTGAAAACCTTGTGAAGACTTACAGAAAACGTTTGACCTGTGTCATTGCCAACAAAGGGTATATAACAAAGTATTGAGAAACTTTTGTTATTGACCAAATACTTATTTTCCACCATAATTTGCAAATAAATTCATAAAAAATCCTACAATGTGATTTTCTGGATTTTTTTTCCTCATTTTGTCTGTCATAGTTGACGTGTACCTATGATGAAAATTACAGGCCTCTCTCATCTTTTTAAGTGGGAGAACTTGCACAATTGGTGGCTGACTAAATACTTTTTTTCCCCACTGTATATATATATACGAATTGGCGAGGGCACTAGAACAGTCTGCAGCACCCGGCCTCACCCTACTAGAATCTGAAATCAAATGTGTATAAATAGATACATGAACGTAAGTGTAGTTTGTACAATACAGTTAGAGCGGAGCAATTTCGGCATCGAACTCAAACACATTTTGAAATGCAACATAAAAAAACATTCAACTGAATTAATAAATATTTCAATAAATAAACATACATTTAAACAGAACATAATCCAACATACGCATAACACAAACATTAACATTGGTTGTCATTCAAAATAAAGCTTTGAGTGTGAAGTATAAAGCTGTTATGGTTGGTAGGGAATGATAATACATTTGCTTCTGTCACCAACCAAGGAGGGCCTACAGCAGCACCTAGATCTTCTGCACAGATTCTGTCAGACATGGGCCCTGACAGTAAATCTCAGTAAGACAAAAATAATGGTGTTCCAAAAAAGGTCCAGTTGCCAGGACCACAAATACAAATTCCATCTACGCAACGACACCGTTGCCCTAGAGCACACAAAAAACTACATACCTCGGCCTAAACATCAGCGCCACAGGTAACTTCCACAAAGCTGTGAACGATCTGAGAGACAAGGCAAGAAGGGCCTTCTATGCCATCAAAAGGAACGTCAAATTTGACATACCAATTAGGATCTGGCTAAAACTACTTGAATCAGTTATAGAACCCATTGCCCTTTATGGTTGTGAGGTCTGGGGTCCGCTCACCAACCAAGAATTCACAAAATGGGACAAACACCAAATTGAGACTCTGCATGCAGAATTCTGCAAAAATATCCTCTGTGTACAACGAAAAACACCAAATATTGCATGCAGAGCAGAATTAGGCCAATACCCGCTTATTATCCAAATCCAGAAAAGAGCCGTTAAAGGAAGCGATTCCCAAACCTTCCATAACAAAGCCATCACATACAGAGAGATGAACTTGGAGAACAGTCCCCTAAGTAAGCTGGTCCTGGGGCTCTGTTCACAAACACAAACAGACCCCACAGAGCCCCAGGAAAACAACAACAGCACAATTAGACCCAACCAAATTATGAGAAAACAAAACGATAATTACTTGACACATTGGAAAGAACAAACAAAAAAACTGAGCAAACTAGAATGTTATTTGGCCCTAAACAGAGAGTACACAGTGGCAGAATAGCTGACCACTGTGACTGACCCAAACTTAAGGAAAGCTTTGACTATGTACAGACTCAGTGAGCATAGCCTTGATTTTGAGAAAGGCCGCCGTAGGCAGACCTGGCTCTCAAGAGAAGACAGGCTATGTGCACACTGCCCACAAAATTAGGTGGGAACTGAGCTGCACTTCCTAACCTCCTGCCAAATGTATGACCATTTTAGAGTCACATATTTCCCTCAGATTACAGCGATCCATAAATAATTAAAAAACAAACCCAATTTTGATAAACTCCCTTATCTACTGGGTGAAAAACCACAGTGTGCCATCACAGCTGCAAGATTTGTGACCTGTTACCACAAGAAAAGGGCAACCAGTGAAGAACAAACACCATTGTAAATACAACCCATATGTATTTTCCCATTTGTACTTTAACTATTTGCACATTGTTACAACACTGTATATATACATAATATGACATTTGAAATGTCTTTATTCTTTTGGAACTTCTGAGTATAATGTTTACTGTTAATATTTATTGTTTATTTCACTTTTGTTTACTATCTACTTCACTTGCTTTGGCAATGTTAACATACGTTTCCATGCCAATAAAGCCCTTAAATTGAATTGAAATTGAATTGAATTGAATTGAGAGCGAGAGAGACAGAGAGAGAGAGAGAGAGAGAGAGAGAGAGAGAGAGAGAGAGAGAGAGAGAGAGACCTGTTGCCACAAGAAAAGGGCAACCAGTGAAGAACAAACACCATTGTAAATATTGTGCACTAGAGAATCTATCTATTCTTGCCATTTAAGGACTAAACGACTCTCGTGATTAGCTTTGAAGATGTGTATGATTGCATGAGGGCATAAGCGGGTTGGCGGCTCCGAAATGGCTGCTATTTTTTTTTTTTTACTCTCCCAATTTCTGTTCCTGGAGGACTTCTAGATTCAGCCCCATTTACCATGTTTCCACCATTTATAAGTAATCCATCTGGAGTAGAAGACAGGTAGGGAGAGAGACCAACTAGGTCTTTTATTTTATTTTATTTCAGATTTATTTAACCAGGTAAGCCAGTTGAGAACAAGTTCTCATTTACAAATGCGACCTGGCCAAGATAAAGCAAAGCAGTGCGATAAAAACAACAACACAGAGTTACATATGGGGTAAAAAAAACATAAGGTCATAAAATACAACAGAAAATATATACAGTGTGTGCAAATGTAGCAAGTTATGGAGGTAAGGCAATAAATAGGCTATAGTGCAAAATAATTACAATTAGTATTAACACTGGAATGCTAGATGTGCAAGAGATTATGTGCAAATAGAGAAACTGGGGTGCAAAAGAGCAAAATTAATAACAATATAGGGATGAGGTAGTTGGGTGGGCTAATTTCAGATGGGCTGTGTACATGTGCAGTGATCGGTAAGGTGCTCTGACAACTGATGCTTAAAGTTAGTGAGGGAGATAAGAGTCTCCAGCTTCAGAGATTTTTGCAATTCGTTCCAGTCATTGGCAGCAGAGAACTGGAAGGAATGGCGGCCAAAGGAGGTGTTGGCTTTGGGAATGACCAGTGAGATATACCTGCTGGAGCGCAGACTACGGGTGGGTGCTGCTATGGTGACCAATGAGCTAAGATAAGGCGGGGATTTGCCTAGCAGTGATTTATAGATGGCCTGGAGCCAGTGGGTTTGACGACGAACATGTAGTGAGGACCAGCCAACAAGAGCGTACAGGTCACAGTGGTGGGTAGTGTATGGGGCTTTGGAGACAAAACGGATGGCACTGTGATAGACTACATCCAATTTGCTGAGTAGAGTGTTGGAGGCTATTTTGTAAATGACATCGCCGAAGTCAAGGATCGGTAGGATAGTCAGTTTTACGAGGGCATGTTTGGCAGCATGAGTGAAGGAGGCTTTGTTGCGAAATAGGAAGCCGATTCTAGATTTAACTTTGGATTGGAGATTCTTAATGTGAGTCTGGAAGGAGAGTTTACAGTCTAACCAGACACCTAGGTATTTGTAGTTGTCCACATACTCTAGGTCAGACCCGTCGAGAGTGGTGATTCTAGTCAGGTGGGCGGGTGCGAGCAGTGTTCGATTGAAGAGCATGCATTTAGTTTTACTAGTGTTTAAGAGCAGTTGGAGGCTACTGAAGGAGTGTTGTATGGCATTGAAGCTCGTTTGGAGGTTTGTTAACACAGTGTCCAATGAAGGGCCAGATGTATACAAAATAGTGTCGTCTGCGTAGAGGTGGATCTGAGAGTCACCAGCAGCAAGAGCGACATCATTGATATACACGGAGAAAAGAGTCGGCCCAAGAATTGAACCCTGTGGCACCCCCATAGAGACTGCCATAGGTCCAGACAACAGGCCCTCCGATTTCACACATTCAACTCTATCTGAGAAGTTGTTGGTGAACCAGGCGAGGCAGTCATTTGAGAAACCAAGGCTATTTAGTCTGCCAATAAGAATGCGGTGGTTGACAGAGTTGAAAGCCTTGGCCAGGTCGATGAAGACGGCTGCACAGTACTGTCTATTATCGATCGCGGTTATAATATCGTTTAGGACCTTGAGCGTGGCTGAAGTGCACCCATCAGCTCAGAAACCGGATTGCATAGCGGAGAAGGTACGGTGGGATTCAAAATGGTTGGTGATCTGTTTGTTAACTTGGCTTTCAAATACTTTCGAAAGGCAGGGCAGGATGGATATAGGTCTGTAACAGTTTGGATCTAGAGTGTCACCCCCTTTGAAGAGGGGGATGACCGCGGCAGCTTTCCAATCTCTGGGGATCTCAGACGTTACGAAAGAGAGGTTGAACAGGCTAGTAATAGGGGTTGCGACAATTTCGGCGGCTAGTTTTAGAAAGAAAGGGTCCAGATTGTCTAGCCCAGCTGATTTGTAGGGGTCCAGATTTTGCAGCTCTTTCAGAACATCAGCTGTCTGAATTTGTGTGAAGGAGAAGCGGGGGGCATGGGCAAGTTGCAGCGGAGGGTGCAGAGTTGGTGGCCGGGGTAGTGGTAGCCAGGTGGAAAGCATGGCCAGCCGTAGCAAAATGCTTGTTGAAATTCTTGATTATTGTAGATTTATCGGTGGTGATAGTGTTTCCTAGCCTCAGTGCAGTGGGCAGCTGGGAGGAAGTGCTCTTATTCTCCATGGACTTTACAGTGTCCCAAAACGTTTTGGAGTTAGTGCTACAGGATGCAAATTTCTGTTTGAAAAAGTTAGCCTTTGCTTTCCTGACTGCTTGTGTATATTGGTTCCTAACTTCCCTGAAAAGTTGCATATCGCGGGGGCTATTTGATGCTAATGCAGTACGCCACAGGATGTTTTTGTGCTGGTCAAGGGCAGTCAAGTCTGAGGAGAACCAGGGGCTATATCTGTTCTTAGTTCTGTATTTTTTGAATGGGGCATGTTTATTTAAGATTGAGAGGAAATTACTTTTAAAGAACAACCAGGCATCCTCTACTGACGGAATGAGATCTATATCCATCTAGGATACCTGGGCCAGGTCAATTAGGAAGGCCTGCTCGCTAAAGTGTTTTAGGGAGCGTTTGACAGTGATGAGGGGTGGTCGTTTGACCGCGGACCCGTTACGGACGCAGGCAATAAGGCAGTGATCGCTGAGATCCTGGTTGAAGACAGCGGAGGTGTATTTAGAGGGTAAGTTAGTCAGGATGATATCTATGAGGGTACCCATGTTTACGGATTTAGGGTTGTACCTGGTAGGTTCGTTGATAATTTGTGTGAGATTGAGGGCATCTAGTTTGGATTGTAGGATGGCCGGGGTGTTAAGCATATCCCAATTTAGGTCACCAAGCAGTACGAACTCTGAGGATAAATGGGGGGCAATCAATTCACATATGGTATCCAGGGCACAGCTGGGGCTGAGGGGGGTCTGTAGCGAGCGGCAACAGTGAGAGACTTATTTCTGGAAAGGTGGATTTTTAGAAGTAGAAGCTCAAACTGTTTGGGCACAGACCTGGATAGTGTGATAGGGCTCTGCAGGCTATCTCTACAGTAGATTGCAACTCCACCCCCTTTGGCAGTTCTATCTAGACGGAAAATGTTATAGTTGGGGATGGAAATTTCAGAATTTTTGGTGGCCTTCCTAAGCCAGGATTCAGACACTGCTAGAACATCAGGGTTGGTGGAGTGTGCTAACGCAGTGAATAACTCAAACTTAGGAAGTAGACTTCTGATATTTACGTGCAAGAAACCAAGACTTTTGCGATTACAGAAGTCAGCAAATGATAGCGCTTGGGGAGTAGGAGTGATACTGAGGGCTGCAGGGCCTGGGTTAGCCTCTACATCACCAGAGGAACAGAGGAGGACTAGAATAAGGATACGGCTAAAGGCTTTAAGAACTGGTCTTCTAGTGCGTTGGGTACATAGAATAAAGGGGGGCAGATTTCCGGGCGTTGTAGAAAAGATTCAGGGCATTATGTACAGACAAGGATATGGAAGGATATGAGTAAAGTGGAGGTAAACCTAAGCGTTGGGTAACAATGAAAGAGATAGCATCACTGGAGGCACCAATTGAGTCGGTCTCCGCGTGTATGGGGGTGGGACAAAGGAGCTATCTAAGGCAGGTTTAGCTGGGCTGGGGGATCTACAGTGAAATAGTACAATTAGAAATAACCCGAAACAACAATAAGCTAACCATATTGACAAGGGAGAGAGGCATAAAGCAATCAAGGTGTAATTTGAGAGAGCTAAGACAACAGCTGGTAATGACGACACAGTTTGGGCTGAGGCTAAACATAAACAGGATGCAGTACCGTAAAAAGGAACAGTCCAGCAGACATCAGCTGTATAGCTGAGTTATCATAAGGTCCGGTGAACAGCAATAGGATAGTTCTGAGGTAGTTCGGGAGCTGCTAAAGCACTAGCGAGCAAGAGGGCATGGCTAGCGTGTGCTAGCAGGCCGGGGCTAGCAGATGGAATCTTCGTGGTCAACGTCGTAACGGGAAGCCTGTTGTAAAATCTACCTCATCAGACGATTTCGTCGGCAGACCAGTCGTGTAGGATCGGCTGGGCTCCGTGTCAACACTAGGTTGTCCCGTCCGGTTGACAGAGAGGTAGATAGCCGGGAGATGGGAGATGGGCCTAGCTCAGGATGATTAGCCAGACCTCAATGTCCATTTTGTTGCATCTAGCTGGTAGCGATGAATCCGGAGTTAAAGGTCCAGTGATTCAGTGATTCCGGCAGAAAAACTGATATGTTCTGGGTCGATAACGCGCTGTGCAGACAGTGCAGACTGGCCGAATAATAGTCCAGACTAGAGCTGGCTGGTAGGTGGTGCAGGCCACGGACAATGGTGAAAAACCGCTAACGGTAGCTGATAGCAAGTAGCTAGTTAGCTGGCTACTCCCGTCCGGTAGACCTAGAGGTAGATAGCCGGGATATGAGCCTGGCTCTAGGCTAGCTCGAGGCTAACTGGTGCTTGCATCGGGGGCAGTGGTGATTAGCCAAACAGCAACATCCATTCGGTTGCGGCTAGCTAGTTGCGATCCGGTGATTAATGTCCAGTGATTAAATTATTCCGGCAGAAAATCCAATGTTCTGGGTGAAATAGCAACTGTGGCTAATAGCAAGTAGCTAGTTAGCTGGCTAGCTAGTTTCAACTGGAGATTCTAGATAAAAGGTAAGTCAATAATAGAATCCGTTCCACATTGAGTGAGGCGGGTTGCAGGAAAGTATATTTTGTAGAAGGATGAAAAGTCTGATAGGAAAGTCTGATAGGAAAATATGTCCGAAAAATACAAAAAAAACAGGGTATTTACAGGCTATTTACAGACACACGACAAAAACAGGACTGCACTACTACGCCATCAGGATTAGACGTTCATCCATGTTTCTCAAATGTCAAATTTCGAAGTTGTTGCAAACGTCAAATTTCAAAGTGTTTAAGGTTAACATTTTAACTCCAAATTTTTAAGGTTAGGGTTAAGTTCAGGCATTAACTCCAAAATCTTAAGGTAAAAAATTAAATAAAATACGTCATCTCCCGACGTCCTCAGACATGGATGGACGTCAAATACTAACAATACAACGCATGAACATCTGATTAATGCAGTTCCAAACAGACTCAATGGAGAATGTTATAATGTGGTTAACGTATTGTGTTTATATACAGGCATGATAACCCCTACCTTGACAGATGGTACACAGTGCAGTGGTCCTGTTAGTACAGTGGCTATTATATTGTGTGAATTCCATTAACACAACTGTGCCCCCGGTGCCGCACCACCCTCTGCATAGCCCTGCGGTTGCAGGCGGTGCAGTTGCCGTAGCAGGCTGTGCAGTTGCCGTACCAGGCAGTGATACAGCCCGACAGGATGCTCTCAGTTGTGCTTCTTTAAAGGTTTCTGAGGGTCTTAGGGGCCAAGCCGAATATCTTCAGCCTCCTGAGGTTGAAGAGGCACTGTTGCGCCTTCTTCACCACACTGTCTGTGTGGGTAGACCATTTCAGATTGTCAGTGATGTGTACGCCGAGGAACTTGAAGCTTTCCACCTTCTCCACTGCGTCCTGTTGATGTGGATTGGGGTGTGCTCCCTCTGCTGTTTCCTGAAGTCCACGATCAGCTCCTTTGTTTGGTTGATGTTGAGGGAGAGGTTATTTTCCTGGCACCACTCCGCCAGGGCCCTCACCTCCTCCCTGTAGGCTGTATCGTCATTGTTGGTAATCGGGCCTACTACTGTTGTGTCGTCTGCAAATTTGATGATTGAGTTGGAGGCGTGCTTGGCCACGCAGTCATGGGTGAACAGCAACTACAGGAGGGGGCTGAGCACGCACCCTTGTGGGGCCCCCGTGTTGAGGATCAGCGTAGTGGAGGTGTTGTTTCCTACCTTCACCACCTGGGGGCGGCCCGTCAGGAAGTCCAGGACCCAGTTGCACAAGGCGGGGTGCAGACACAGGGCCCCGAGCTTAATGATGAGCTTGGAGGGTACTATGGTGCTGAAGGCTGAGCTATAGTCAATGAACACCTTCTAGTAAAAAAAAACACACGTTCACACGTTCAATGGTTCATTTATGACATTTATCATTCCTCACACACACACACACACACACACACACAAACACACTAGGTACACAATACCAAACTACCTAATTGTGATTCATCCTCATAGTGTAATCATGGCTCGAACTATAAACAACCATTTTAGAGAGCAAAGTAAATGCCAGATTTAATGAATGATTTAATATAATGTATAATGTGGCTGTGAAGTTGAATTTATGTTAGAGATTAGCTAACTGTTGGAGGCTCTGCTAAGTGGCTGCATCATCTCATATGTCATTTATGAGCAACTCTTTCAAGTAAACTTATTACTCTAGTTTGTCAAATTGATCATGCTGTTACTGTACTGTAGGTCCAAAGCCTACATATGATGATGCTGCTGCTATCAGCTCTCACAGTCTCACCTCAGAATTAGACATTCATCCATGTTTCTCAAAACGTCAAATTTCCTTCAAGTAGATAAGCGTCTGCCTCTGGTGCAAAAGGTTCCATGTTCGAATCCAGCGATATAAATATCAAATAAAATAAAAATGTATTGGCCACAAATAAAATAAAAATGTATTGGCCACATGCGCCGAATACAACAGGTGCAGACATTACAGTGAAATGCTTACTTACAGCCCTTAACCAACAGTGCATTTATTTTTAATAAAAAAGTAAAATAAAACAACAACAAAAAAGAGCAGAAGTAAAATAAAATAACAGTAGGGAGGCTAAATTTACAGGGGGGTACCGGTGCAGAGTCAATGTGCGGGGGCACCGGCTAGTTGAGATAGTTGAAGTAATATGTGCATGTGCGTAGAGTTAAAGTGACTATGCATAAATAATTAACAGGGTAGCACAGCGTAAAAAGATTGGGTGGGGGGGCAGTGCAAATAGTCTGGGTAGCCATGATTAGCTGTTCAGGAGTCTTATGGCTTGGGGGTAGAAGCTGTTGAGAAGTCTTTTGGACCTAGACTTGGCACTCCGGTACCGCTTGCCATGCGGTAGCAGAGAGAACAGTCTATGACTAGGGTGGCTGGAGTCTTTGACAATTTTGAGGGCCTTCCTCTGACACCGCCTGGTATAGAGGTCCTGGATGGCAGGAAGCTTGGCCCCAGTGATGTACTGGGCCGTATGCACTACCCTCTGTAGTGCCTTGTGGTCGGAGGCCAAGCAGTTGCCATACCAAACGGTGATGCAACCAGTCAGGATGCTCTCGATGGTGCAGCTGTAGAATTTTTTGAGGATCTGAGGACCCATGCCAAATCTTTTCAGTCTCCTGAGGGGGAATAGGCTTTGTCGTGCCCTCTTCACGACTGTCTTGGTGTGTTTGGACCATGATAGTTCGTTGGTGATGTGGACACCAAGGAACTTGAAGCTCTCAACCTGTTCCACTACAGCCCCGTCGATGAGAATGGGGGCGTGCTCAGTCCTCTTTTTTTTCCTGTTGTCCACAATCATCTCCTTTGTCTTGGTCATGTTGAGGGAGAGGTTGTTATCCTGGCACCACACGGCCAGGTCTCTGACCTCTTCCCTATAGGCTGTCTCATCGTTGTCGGTGAGTCGTCGGAAAACTTAATGATGGTGTTGGAGTCGTGCCTGGCCATGCAGTCATGGGTGAACAGGGAGTACAGGAGGGGACTGAGCACGCACCCCTGAGTGAATATGTTTTTGAGATGTTTGTTTTATGCCATTTGGAGTTAATGCCTAACCCTAACCTTACCATTTCTGAGTAAATGACTCAATTTAACCCTAAACAAAAAAAATCGTTGTTAATGCCTAACATTAACCTTAAACACTTTGAAATTTGACATTTGAGAAGCATGGATGAAAGTCTAATTCTGACGTGAGACTGTGAGAGCTTGATGTAAGTTCCGGCATTAAAACCAAATTCTTAAGGTTAGGTATTAACACCGAATGGTTAAGGTAAGGGTTCAGGTTTGGGATAGGCTTAAAACAAAAATAATTTTCTGTCACTGGATTCAAACTCGCAACCTTTGGAATCAGATGCTTATGCCCATCTGTTGTCCTCAACGCTCTATGAAAACAGAAACCTACCTGAAGGTAACAGCGCTCACTGTTGCCCCTAGTGGCCGGTTTCCACGTCATCTTCCGAATTCCTCAGACATGGAAGGATTTCAATACTGTCTTGTAGGGTGACCTGGCTGGATACTAAACATAGTCAAGAAACTAGTTTTGAATTTGGTGCTTTTAGGGCCACTGTTTGTAAAATATTAAGACTCAATGAATGTTACACTCTTTTCCTGGTATTCTTTCCTGTGCACGAGTTCCGGAGTGGTGTTGTCCAGTCTTCCAGTTGAGTCTCTCCATCTAGTGGATAAATATGGGCATGACAACATCAGAGAAACTGAGCATCTGCTGTGCAATGGAGGGATTAGAGCCCTCCACTCATATGAGTTACGGGTTTTCTCTAAGTTCTGTATTGATGCATGATATATCAGTTTTACCAAAGTATGTATTAGTTTTGCATAAGTAGTGGTCTCAAAATCCCAACTCACAAACCAGATCAGGCCCACAAGCCACTTTGGTCACATTATTCTCCTCTCTCCTCTTTCTCTGTCCCCCAGATTGTTGTCAAATGAAGTCCACTCTTGACCAAGTATAAACAATATTATCTCTCGGTATAACATAATAATAGGTAATGTGTGCACAATATATGACTCTGAATGCAGGGAAAGGGCTATATAGACTTGAATACTGATGGTCCCAATGGAGCTGAATCCTGATGGGTACTACTGGAGCTGAATACTGATGGATTAAACTGGAGCTGAATACTGATGGGTACCACAGGAGATTAATACTGATGTGTACCACTGGAGCTTAATACTGATGGGTCCTGTTGGAGCTGAATACTGATGGGTACCACTGGAGCTGAATACAAATGGGTCCCATTGGAGCTGAATACTGATGGGTCCCGCTGAAGCTGAATACTGATGTGTCTCAATGGAGATGAATACTGATGGGTCCAACAGGAGCTGAATACTGACAGGTCCCATTGAAGCTGAATACTGATGGTCCTATTGGAGCTGAATACTGATGGGTCCCATTGGAGCTGAATACTGATGGTCTCAATGGAGATGAATACTGATGGGACCAACAAGAGCTGAATACTGACAGGTCCCATTGGAGCTGAATACTGATGGGTACCACTGCAGCTGAATACTGATGGTCCTATTGGAGCTGAGTACTGATGGTTACCACTGGAGCTGAATACTGATGGATTCCACTGGAAATTAATACTGATGGGTACCACTGGAGCTGAATACTGATGGGTCCAACTGGAGCTGAATACCGATGGATCCCACTGAAGCTGAATACAGATGGGTCCAACTGGAGTTGAATACCGATGGATCCGACTGAAGCTGAATACTGATAGGTCCCACTGGAGCTCAAGACTGATGGGTCCCACTGAAGCTAAATACTGATGGGTCCCAATGGAGCTGAATAACGATGGGTACCACTGAAGCTGAATAGTGATGGGTCCCAATGCAGCTGAATACTGATGAGTCCCACTGCAGCTGAGTACCGATGGGTACCACTGTAGATTAACACTGACGTGTACCAGTGGAGCTGAATACTGATGAGTTCCAATTGGAGCAGAATACTAATTGGTCCCAGTGGAGCTGAATACTGATGTGTCCCATTGGAACTGAATACTGATGGGTCCCATTGGAGCTGAATACTAACGGGTCCCACTGGAGCTGAATACTGATGAAAATTTAGCCGTGCTGTTATTTAGCAGTGCTGTTATTTTGCCGTGCTGTTATTTAGCCATGCTGTTATTTAGCCGTGCTGTTATTTAGCTATGTTGTTATTTAGCCGTGCTGTTATTTAGCCATGCTGTTATTTAGCCGTACTGTTATTTAGCCGTGCTGTTATTTAGCCATGCTGTTATTTAGCCGTGCTGTTATTTAGCCGTGCTGTTATTTAGCAGTACTGTTATTTAGCCGTGCTGTTATTTATCTATGTTGTTATTTAGCCATGCTATTACCTCTCTTTATTATTATTATTATTATTATTATTATTATTATATATTTACCATTATAAACCGGGTGGTTCGAGCCCTGAATGCTGATTGGCTGAAAGTCGTGGTATATCAAACCGTATACCACAGGTATGACAAAACATGTATTTGTACTGTTCTAATTACTTTCGTAACCAGTTTATAATAGCAATAAGGCACTTCGGGGATTTGTGGTATATGGGCAATATATCATGGCTAAGGGCTATATCCAGGCACTCCGCGTTGCATCGTGTGTAAGAACAGCCCTTAGCCGTGGTATATTGGCCATATACCACACCCCCTCAGGCCTTATTGCTTAACTCTACCTCGCAGTGCGACTAGTCACTTTACTACTTGTATATAACAGTACACTGACATAGTACATTTAAGGTATAATCTGTACATTTTACAATATATCCTTCTTGTTTTTATTATTTTCTTATTTTCTTACCATATTGTTACGAATACAGGTATCCTGTGTCTTTTTGTGTTTTTCCTCTCCTTCTGCCCTAATCACAGGTGTCCTGTATGTTCCTGATTGGTGGTCGTTGGGGTGTCTGCTGATTGCTGAGGTGGACCAATCAGTGGACATTCCTCTGCATTGCACCACTTGTTTCTGGTTTTTCAATCACACATCCCATTGTTTAAAAGCCGGTCAGTTGTGTTTGTAGAGAGAGACTATTTTCCGTATGCGAGTATGGATACTGTGGTGTCCTGTGTTTTGTGTACTCACTCATTTGCTGGTTACTCTGTTTGGTAACTTTGTTGTGTGTTTCTGGGAAAAGGGGAATTTAAGCAAGTTGCCCTTGGGCATACATTACCCGTAGGAAGAAAACAGTCTAAAAAAAACTAGTTAGACCTGAGCGGACCACCCACTGTAATTTTTGTATGATTAGCAGTAGCTTAGCGGTTCTTGAGGCAGGCAAGATCAGTTTATTTATTTTTTTACACTATTGTTTCATTTCTTGGGTCCTGCTCAGCCCTTTTTCCCAAACCTTTACCGTGTGTTCAAAATAAACATTTTATGTTTGACGGTAGTTTATGGTTGTTGTGTAGTTTTTGTTCTCACTGTTCCATGTCACGATTCTAATTTGCACGAATTATGTTACGGGTCTCTTGTCCATCCACCCTAGACGTTTAAAGCCACGGGGTTCGTAACAGGAATCACTGCAGCTGAATACTGATGGGTCCCATTGTTGCTGAAAACTGATGGGTACCGTTGGAGTTGAATACTAATGGATCCCATTGGAGCTGAATACTGATGGGCCCAATGGAGCTGAATACTGATGAGTCCAAGTGGAGCTGAATACTGATGTATTCCATTGGAGCTGAATACTGGTGGGTCCCACTGTAGCTGAATAGTGATGGGTCCCACTGGAGTTGAATACTGATGGGTCCCACTGGAGATGAATACTGATAGGTCCCACTGGAGCTCAAGGCTGATAGGTCCCACTGAAGCTGAATACTGATGGGTCCCATTGGAGCTGAATGGTGATGGGTGTCATTGGAGCTGAACACTGATGTGTCCCACTTGAGCTGAAAATTGATGGGTCCCACTGGTGCCGAATACTGATGAGTCCCACTGCAGCTGAATACTGATGGGTCCCATTGGTGCTGAATACTGATGTGTCCCATTGGAGCTGAATACTGATGGGTACCACTGGAGCGGAATACTGATGGGCCCACTGGAGCTGAATACTGATGGTTACCACTTGAGCTGAATACTGATGGGTCCCAATGGAGATAAATATTGATGGTTGCCATTGGAGCTGAATACGTATAGGTCCCATTGGAACTGAGTACTGATGAGTCCCATTGGAGTTGAATTCTGACGGGTCCCACAGGAACTGAATACTGATGGGTACCGCTGGAGCTGAATACTGATAGGTATAGCTGAAGCTGAATACCGATGGGTCCTACTGGAGATGAAAACTGATAGGTCCCATTGGAGTTGAATACTGATGTGTCCCACTGGAACGGAATACTGATGGGTTCCATTGGAGATAAATATTGATGGTTGCCATTGGAGCTGAATACTGATGGGTACCACTGCATCTGAATAATGATGGGTACCACTGCAGCTGAATACTGATGGTCCCATTGGAGCTGAATATTGATGGGTCCCATTGGATCTGAATACTGATGGGTCTCATTGGAGCTGAATACTGATGGGTCCCACTGGAGCTGAATACTGATGGGTCCAACTGGAGCTGAATACCGATGGGTCCGACTGAAGCTGTATGTCACGCCCTGGCTCTGGGGACTCTTAAATGTTGAGCCAGGGTGTGGATTTTCCTATGTTTAGTTGTTCTATGTTTTCATTCTAGATCGTTTAGATCTATGTTGGCCAGGGTGGTTACCAATCAGAGGCAGCTGTGGCTCGTTGTCTCTGATTGTGAACCATACTTAGGCAGCCTGTTTTCACTAGTCATTGTGGGATCTTGTTCCGTAAGGTTTGTTTTGGTGTTAACCTAGGACTTCACGTATCGTTTGGTTTGTTGTTTTGTTCGTGTGGTGTACTTCAATAAAAGTATGTACGCTTACCACGCTGCGCCTTGGTCCGCTTCATGTTATAACGATCGTGACACTGTATACTGATTGGTCCCATTGGAGCTGAATACTGATGGGTACCACTCTAGCTGAATACTGATGGGTACCACTGGAGATGAATACTGATGGTTACCACTTGAGCTGAATACTGATGGGCCCCAATGGAGATAAATATTGATGGTTCCCTTTGGAGCTGAATACTGAATGGTACCACTGCAGCTGAATACTGATGGGTCCCATTGGAGCTGAATATGTATGGGTCCCATTGGAGCTGAATACTGATGAGACCCACTATAGCTGAATACTGATGTGTCCTACTGGAGCTGAATACTGATGGGTTCCACTGGAAATGAATACTGATAGGTCCCACTGGAGCTCAAGACTGATGTGTACCAGCGGAGATGAATACTGATGGGTTCCTATTGGAACAGAATAGCAATGATTCCAATTGGAGCTGAATACTGATGGGTATCACTGCAGCTGAGTACTGATGGGTCCCATTGTTGCTGAAAACTGATGGGTTCCACTCGAGATGAATACTGATAGGTCCCATTGAAGCTGAATACTGATGGGTCCCATTGGAGCTGAATGGTGATGTGTCCCACTGGAGTTGAATACTGATGGGTCCCACTGGAGCTGAATACTGATGTATTCCATTGGAGCTGAATACTGGTGGGTCCCACTGAAGCTGAATAGTGATTGGTCCCACTGAAGCTGAATAGTGATTGGTCCCACTGAAGCTGAATACTGATGAGTCCCACTGCAGCTGAATACTGATGGGTCCCACTGGAGCTGAATACTGATGGGTTCCACTGGAGATGAATACTGATAGGTCCCACTGAAGCTGAATACTGATGGGTCCCATTGGAGCTGAATGGTTTTGGGTGTCATTGGAGCTGAATACTGATGTATCCCACTTGAGCTGAAAATGTATGGGTCCCACTGGTGCTGAATACTGATGAGTCCCACTGCAACTGAATACTGATGGGACCCACTGGAGCTGAATACTGATGGGTCCCATTGGAGCTGAATACTGATGGGTCCCACTGGTGCTGAATACTGATGGTAACCACTTGAGCTGAATACTGATGGGTCCCAATGGAGATTAATATTGATGGTTCCCATTGGAGCTGAATACTGATTGGTCCCACTGAAGCTGAATACTGATGGGTCCCACTGCAGCTGAATACTGATGGGTCCCACTGGAGCTGAATACTGATGGGTCCCACTGGAGCTGAATAATGATGGGTCCCACTGGTGCTGAACACTGATGAGTCCCACTGCAGCTGAATACTGATGGGTCCCACTGGAGCTGAATACTGATGGGTCCCACTGGAGCTGAATACTGATGGGTTCCACTGGAGATGAATACTGATGGGTTCCATTGGAGATTAATACTGATAGGTCCCACTGGAGCTCAAAGCTGATAGGTCCCACTGGAGCTAATTTCGGATGGTTACCACTTGAGCTGAATACTGATGGTTCCCACTGGAGCTGAATACAGATGGGTACCACTGAAGCTGAATACTGATTGGTCCCATTCGAGCTGAAAACTGATGGGTACAGTTGGAGTTGAATACTTATGGCTACCACTGGAGCTGAATACAGATGGTCCCACTGGAGCTGAATACTGATGTATTCCATTGGAGCTGAATACTGGTGAGTCCCATTGAAGCTGAATAGTGATGGGTAGCACTGGAGCTGAATACTGATGTGTCCCACTGGACCTGAATACTGATGGGTACCACTGGAGCTGAATACTGATGGGGCCCACTGGAGCTGAATACCGATGGGTCCCATTGAAGCTGTATACTGATTGTTCCCATTGGAGCTGAATACTGATGTGTACCACTCTAGCTGAACAATGATGTGTCCCACTGGAGCTGAATACTGATGGTTACCACTGGAGCTGAATACTGATGGTTAACACTTGAGCTGAATACTGATGGATCCCAATGGAGATGAATATTGATGGATCCCATTGGAGCTGAATACTGATGGATTCCATTGGAGCTGAATACGAATGGGTCCCATTGGAACTGAGTACAGATGAGTCCCATTGGTGTTGAATTCTGATGGGTCCCACTGGAACTGAATACTGATGGGTTCCACTGGAGATTAATACTGATAGATCCCACTGGAGCTCAAGACTGATGTGTCCCACTGGAGCTGAATAGTGATGGGTCCCACTGGTGCTGAATACTGATGAGTCCCACTGCAGCTGAATACTGATGGCTCCAATTGGAGCTGAATACTGATGGGTCCCACTGGAGCTGAATACTGATGAGTCCAAGTGGAGATGAATACTGATGTATTCCATTAGAGCTGAATACTGGTGGGTCCCACTGAAGCTGATTAGTGATGGGTCCGACTGAAGCTGAATACTGATGGGTCCCAATGCAGCTGAATACTGATGTGTCCCACATGAGCTGAATACTGATGGATCCCACTGAAGCTGAATACTGATGGGTCCCAATACAGCTGAATACTGATGACTCACACTGCAGCTGAATACTGATGGGTCCCACTGGAGCTGAATACTGATGGGTTCCACTGGAGATGAATACTGATGGGTCCCACAGGAGCTGAATACTGATGGGTCCCACTGCAGCTGAATACTGATGGGTCCCATTGGAGCTGAAAACTGATGGGTTCCACTGGAGCTGAATACTGATGAGTCCAAGTGGAGCTTAATACTGGTGGGTCCCACAGAAGCTGAATAGTGATGCGTCCCACTGAAGCTGAATACTGATGTATTCCGTTGGAGCTGAATACTGGTGGGTCCCATAGAAGCTGAATAGTGATGCGTCCCACTGAAGCTGAATACTGATGTGTCCCACTGGAGCTGAATACTGATTGGTCCCACTGGTGCTGAATACTGATGAGTCCCACTACAGCTGAATACTGATGGGTTCCACTTCAGCTGAATACTGATGGTCCCATTGGACCTGAATACTGATGGGTCTCATTGGAGCTGAATACTAATGGTTCTCATTTGAGCTGAAAACTGATGGGTCCCACTGGAGCTGAATACTGATGGGTCCAACTGGAGCTGAATACCGATGGGTCCAACTGAAACTGTATACTGATTGGTCCAATTGGAGCTGAATTCTGATGGGTCCCACTGGAGATGAATACTGATGGGTTCCATTGGAGATTAATACTGATAGGTCCCACTGGAGCTCAAAGCTGATAGGTCCCACTGGAGCTAATTTTGGATGGTTACCACTTGAGCTGAATACTGATGGTTCCCACTGGAGCTGAATACAGATGGGTACCACTGAAGCTGAATACTGATTGGTACCATTCGAGCTGAAAACTGATGGGTACAGTTGGAGTTGAATACTTATGGCTACCACTGGAGCTGAATACAGATGGTCCCACTGGAGCTGAATACTGATGTATTCCATTGGAGCTGAATACTGGTGAGTCCCATTGAAGCTGAATAGTGATGGGTAGCACTGGAGCTGAATACTGATGTGTCCCACTGGACCTGAATACTGATGGGTACCACTGGAGCTGAATACTGATGGGGCCCACTGGAGCTGAATACCGATGGGTCCCATTGAAGCTGTATACTGATTGTTCCCATTGGAGCTGAATACTGATGTGTACCACTCTAGCTGAACAATGATGTGTCCCACTGGAGCTGAATACTGATGGTTACCACTGGAGCTGAATACTGATGGTTAACACTTCAGCTGAATACTGATGGATTCCAATGGAGATGAATATTGATGGATCCCATTGGAGCTGAATACTGATGGATTCCATTGGAGCTGAATACGTATGGGTCCCATTGGAACTGAGTACAGATGAGTCCCATTGGTGTTGAATTCTGATGGGTCCCACTGGAACTGAATACTGATGGGTTCCACTGCAGATTAATACTGATAGATCCCACTGGAGCTCAAGACTGATGTGTCCCACTGGAGCTGAATAGTGATGGGTCCCACTGGTGCTGAATACTGATGAGTCCCACTGCAGCTGAATACTGATGGCTCCAATTGGAGCTGAATACTGATGGGTACCACTGGAGCTGAATACTGATGAGTCCAAGTGGAGATGAATACTGATGTATTCCATTAGAGCTGAATACTGGTGGGTCCCACTGAAGCTGATTAGTGATGGGTCCGACTGAAGCTGAATACTGATGGGTCCAAATGCAGCTGAATACTGATGTGTCCCACATGAGCTGAATACTGATGGGTCCCACTGAAGCTGAATACTGATGGGTCCCAATACAGCTGAATACTGATGACTCCCACTGCAGCTGAATACTGATGGGTCCCATGGAGCTGAATACTGATGGGTTCCACTGGAGATGAATACTGATGGGTCCCACAGGAGCTGAATACTGATGGGTCCCACTGCAGCTGAATACTGATGGGTCCCATTGGAGCTGAAAACTGATGGGTTCCACTGGAGCTGAATACTGATGAGTCCAAGTGGAGCTTAATACTGGTGGGTCCCACAGAAGCTGAATAGTGATGCGTCCCACTGAAGCTGAATACTGGTGGGTCCCACTGGAGCTGAATACTGATTGGTCCCACTGGTGCTGAATACTGATGAGTCCCACTACAGCTGAATACTGATGGGTTCCACTTCAGCTGAATACTGATGGTCCCATTGGACCTGAATACTGATGGGTCTCATTGGAGCTGAATACTAATGGGTCTCATTTGAGCTGAAAACTGATGGGTCCCACTGGAGCTGAATACTGATGGGTCCAACTGGAGCTGAATACCGATGGGTCCAACTGAAGCTGTATACTGATTGGTCCAATTGGAGCTGAATTCTGATGGGTCCCACTGGAGCTGAATACTGATGGGTTCCACTTGAGAATAATACTGATGTGTCCCACTGGATCTGAATACTGATGGGTTCAATTGGAGCTGAACTCTGACGTATTCCGTTGAAGCTGAATACTGATAGGTCCCACTGGAGCTCAAGACTGATAGGTCCCACTGAAGCTGAATACTGATTGCTCCCATTGGAGCTGAATACTAGTGGGTCCCACTGGTGCTGAATACTGATGAGTCCCACTGCAGCTGAATACGATGGGTTCCACTGGAGCTGAATACTGATGGGTCCTACCGGAGATGAATACTGATGGGTCCCACCGGAGCTGAATACTGATGGGACCAATTGGAGCTGAAAACTGATGGGTACCTCTGCAGCTGAATACTGATGGTCCCATTGGAGCTGAATACTGATGTGTCCCATTGGAGCTGAATACTGATGGGTCCAACTGGAACTGAATACCGATGGGTACCACTCTAGCTGAATACTGATGGGTACCACTGTAGATGAATACTGATGGGTCCCACTGGAGCTGAATACTGATGGGTCCAATTGGAGATGAAAACTGATGGGTACCACTTGAGCTGAATACTGATAGGTCCCAATGGAGACAAATACTGATGGTTCCCATTGGAGCTGAATACGTATGGGTCCCATTGGAACTGAATGCTGATGAGTCCCACTGCAGCTGAATACTGATGGGACCCACAGGAGCTGAATACTGATGGGTCCCACTGGAGAAGAATACTGATGGGACCCACAGGAGCTGAATACTGATGGGTCCCACTGGAGCTGAATACTGATGGCTCCCATTGGTGTTGAAAACTAATGGGTACCATTGCAGCTGAATACTGATGGTCCCATTGGAGCTGAATACTGATGGGTCCCATTGGAGCTGAATACTGATGGGTCTCATTCGAGTTGAATACTGATGGGTTTCACTGGAATTGAATACTGATGGGTCCAACTGGATCTGAATACTGATAGGTCCCAATGGAGACAAATACTGATGGTTCCCATTGGCGCTGAATACTGATGGGTACCACTGCAGCTGAATACTGATGGGTTCCACTGGAGATTAATACTGATGGGACCCACAGGAGCTGAATACTGATGGTCCCATCGGAGCTGAATACTGATGGGTCCCATTGGAGATGAATACTGATGGGTCTCATTAGAGTTGAATACTGATAAGTATCACTGGAGATGAATACTGATGGTTCCCACTGGAGCTGAATACTGATTGTTACCACTTGAGCTGTATACTGATTGGTCCCATTGGAGCTGAATTCTGATGGGTACCACTGGAGCTGAATACTGATGGGTACCACTGGAGATGAATACTGATGTGTCCCACTGGAGCTGAATACTGATGGGTACCACTCTAGCTGAATACTGATGGTACCACTAGAGATTAATACTGATGGGTAACAATGGAGCTAAATACTGATGGTTCCCACTGGAGCTGAATACTGATTGTTACCACTTGAGCTGAATACTGATGGTGCCCATTGGAGCTGAATACTGATGGGTCCCATTGGAGTTGAAAACTAATGGGTACCACTGCAGCTGAATACTGATGGTCCCATTGAAGCTGAATACTGATGGGTACTGTTGGAGTTAAATACTGATGGCTCCCATTGGAGCTGAATACTGATGGGTCCCATTGGAACTGAATATTGATGAGACCCACTGCAGCTGAATACTGATGGGTCCCATTGGAGCTGAATACTGATGGGTCTCATTCGAGTTGAATACTGATGGGTTTCACTGGAATTGAATACTGATGGGTCCAACTGGATCTGAATACTGATAGGTCCCAATGGAGACAAATACTGATGGTTCCCATTGGCGCTGAATACTGATGGGTACCACTGCAGCTGAATACTGATGGGTTCCACTGGAGATTAATACTGATGGGACCCACAGGAGCTGAATACTGATGGTCCCATCGGAGCTGAATACTGATGGGTCCCATTGGAGATGAATACTGATGGGTCTCATTAGAGTTGAATACTGATAAGTATCACTGGAGATGAATACTGATGGTTCCCACTGGAGCTGAATACTGATTGTTACCACTTGAGCTGTATACTGATTGGTCCCATTGGAGCTGAATTCTGATGGGTACCACTGGAGCTGAATACTGATGGGTACCACTGGAGATGAATACTGATGTGTCCCACTGGAGCTGAATACTGATGGGTACCACTCTAGCTGAATACTGATGGTACCACTAGAGATTAATACTGATGGGTAACAATGGAGCTAAATACTGATGGTTCCCACTGGAGCTGAATACTGATTGTTACCACTTGAGCTGAATACTGATGGTGCCCATTGGAGCTGAATACTGATGGGTCCCATTGGAGTTGAAAACTAATGGGTACCACTGCAGCTGAATACTGATGGTCCCATTGAAGCTGAATACTGATGGGTACTGTTGGAGTTAAATACTGATGGCTCCCATTGGAGCTGAATACTGATGGGTCCCATTGGAACTGAATATTGATGAGACCCACTGCAGCTGAATACTGATGGGTCCCATTGGAGTTGAAAACTAATGGGTACCACTGCAGCTGAATACTGATGGTGCCATTGGTGCTGAATACTGATGGGTCTCATTAGAGCTGAATACTGATGGGTTCCACTGGAGTTGAATACTGATGGGTCCAACTGGAGCTGAATACCGATGGATCCCACTGAAGCTGTATACTGATTGGTCCCATTGGAGCTGAATTCTGATGGGTACCACTGGAGATGAATACTGATGTGTCCCACTGGAGCTGAATACTGATGGGTACCACTCTAGCTGAATACTGATGGGTACCACTGGAGATGAATACTGATGGGTCCCACTGGAGCTGAATAATGATGGGTTACACTGGAGATGAATACTGATGGGTCCAATTGGAGCTGAAAACTGATGGGTACTTTTGCAGCTGAATAGTGATGGTCCCATTGGAGCTGAAAACTGATGGGTCCCACTGGAGCTGAATACTGATGGGTCTCATTAGAGCTGAATACTGATGGGTCTCATTAGAGATGAATACTGATGGGTCCCACTGGAGCTGAATACTGTTGGGTCCAACTGGAACTTAATACTGATGGGTACCACTGTAGCTGAATACTGATATGTCCCAATGGAGACGAATACTGATGGTTCCCATTGGACCTGAATACTGATCGGTACCACTGCAGCTGAATACTGATGGGTACCATTGGAGCTGAATATGTATGGGTCCCATTGGAACTGAATATTGATGAGACCCACTATAGCTGAATACTGATGGGTCCCACTGGAGCTGAATACTGATGGGTTCCACTGGAGATTAATACTGATGGGACCCACAGGAAACGAATACTGATTGGTCCCACTAGCGCTGAATACTGATGGGTCCCATTGGAGTTGAAAACTAATGGGTACCACTGCAGCTGAATAATGATGGTCCCATTGGAGCTGAAAACTGATGGGTCTCATTAGAGATGAATACTGATGGGTCCCACTGGAGTTTAATACTGATGGGTCTGACTGGAGCTGAATACCGATGGATCCCACTGAAGCTGTATACTGATTGGTCCCATTGGAGCTGAATACTGATGGGTCCCATTGGAGTTGAAATCTAATGGGTGCCACTGCAGCTGAATACTGATGGTCCCATTGAAGCTGAATACTGATGGGTACTGTTGGAGTTAAATACTGATGGCTCCCATTGGAGCTGAATACTGATGGGTACCATTGGAACTGAATATTGATGAGTCCCACTGCAGCTGAATACTGATGTGTCCCACTGGAGCTGAATACTGATGGGCACCACTCTAGCTGAATACTGATGGTGCCATTGGTGCTGAATACTGATGGGTTCCACTGGAGTTGAATACTGATGGGTCCAACTGGAGCTGAATACCGATGGATCCCACTGAAGCTGTATACTGATTGGTCCCATTGGAGCTGAATTCTGATGGGTACCACTGGAGATGAATACTGATGTGTCCCACTGGAGCTGAATACTGATGGGTACCACTCTAGCTGAATACTGATGGGTACCACTGGAGATGAATACTGATGGGTAACAATGGAGCTGAATATTGATGGTTTGAACTGGAGCTGAATACTGATGGGTACCACTGCAGCTGAATACTGATGGGTCCCACTGGAGCTGAATACTGATGGGTTACACTGGAGATGAATACTGATGGGTCCAATTGGAGCTGAAAACAGATGGGTACCTCTGCAGCTGAATAGTGATGGTCCCATTGGAGCTGAATAGTGATGGGTCTCATTAGAGCTGAATACTGATGGGTCCCACTGGAGCTGAATACTGATGGGTCCAACTGGAACTTAATACCGATGGGTACCACTCTAGCTGAATACTGATATGTCCCAATGGAGACGAATACTGATGGTTCCCATTGGAGCTGAATGCTGATCAGTACCACTGCAGCTGAATACTGATGGGTACCATTGGAGCTGAATATGTATGGGTCCCTTTGGAACTGAATACTGATGAGACCCACTGCAGCTGAATACTGATGGGTCCCACTGGAGCTGAATACTGATGGGTTCCACTGGAGATGAATACTGATGGGACCCACAGGAAACGAATACTGATTGGTCCCACTAGCGCTGAATACTGATGGGTCCCATTGGAGTTGAAAACGAATGGGTACCACTGCAGCTGAATAATGATGGTCCCATTGGAGCTGAATACTGATGGGTCTCATTAGAGATGAATACTGATGAGTCCCACTGGAGTTGAATACTGATGGGTCCGACTGGAGCTGAATACCGATGGATCCCACTGAAGCTGTATACTGATTGGTCCCATTGGAGCTGAATTCTGATGGGTACCACTGGAGCTGAATACTGATGTGTCGCACTGGAGCTGAATACTGATGTGTCGCACTGGAGCTGAATACTGATGGGTACCACTCTAGCTGAATACTGATGGTACCACTGGAGATTAATACTGATGGGTAACAATGGAGCTAAATACTGATGGTTCCCATTGGAGCTGAATACTGATTGTTACCACTTGAGCTGAATACTGATGGTGCACATTGGAGCTGAATACTGATGGATCCCATTGGAGTTGACAACTAATGGGTACCACTGCAGCTGAATACTGATGGTCCCATTGAAGCTGAATACTGATGGGTCTCATTAGAGATGAATACTGATGGGTCCCACTGGAGTTGAATACTGATGGGACCCACAGGATCTGAATACTGATGGGTCCCACTGGAGCTGAAAACTGATGGGTCCTATTGGAGTTGAAAACTAATGGGTACCACTGCAGCTGAATACTGATGGTCCCATTGAAGCTGAAAACTGATGAATCTCATTAGAGATTAATACTGATGGGTCCCACTGGAGTTGAATACTTATGGGTCCAACTGGAGCTGAATACCGATGGATCCCACTGAAGCTGTACACTGATTGGTCCCATTGGAGCTGAATTCTGATGGGTACCTCTGGAGCTGAATTCTGATGTGTCACACTGGAGCTGAATACTTATGGGTACCACTCTAGCTGAATACTGATGGTACCACTGAGATGAATACTGATGGGTAACAATGGAGCTAAATAATGATGGTTCCCACTGGAGCTGAATACTGATTGTAAGACTTGAGCTGAATACTGATGGTGCCCATTGGAGCTGAATACTGATGGGTACCACTGCAGATGAATACTGATGGGTCCCATTGGAGCTGAATACGTATGGGTCCCATTGGATCTGAATACTGATGGGTCCCATTGGAGTTGAATACTGACGGGTCCCACTGGTTCTAAATACTGATGGGTACAGCTGAAGCTGAACACTGATGGGTCCCACTGGAGGTGAAATCTGATAGGTCCCACTGGAGATGAATACTGATTGGTCCCACTGGAGCTGAATACTAATGGGTTCCAATGGAAATGAATACTGATAGGTCCCACTGGAGCTCAAGAAAGATATGTCCCTTTGAAGCTAAATAATGATGGATCCCAATGGAGCGGAATACTGATGGGTACCACTGTAGCTGAACACTGATGTGTACCAGTGGAGCTGAATACTGATGGGTTCATATTGGAACAGAATACTAATTGGTCCCATTGGAGATGAATACTGATGGGTGCCATTGGAGCTGAATACTGATGGGTCTCATTAGAGCTGAATACTGATGGGTCTCACTGGAGCTGAATACTGATGGGTCCAACTGGAACTTAATACCGATGGGTACCACTCTAGCTGAATACTGATATGTCCCAATGGAGACGAATACTGATGGTTCCCATTGGAGCTGAATACTGATCGGTACCACTGCAGCTGAATACTGATGGGTACCATTGGAGCTGAATATGTATGGGTCCCATTGGAACTGAATACTGATGAGACCCACTGCAGCTGAATACTGATGGGTCCCACTGGAGCTGAATACTGATGGGTTACACTGGAGATGAATACTGATGGGACCCACAGGAAACGAATACTGATTGGTCCCACTAGCGCTGAATACTGATGGGTCCCATTGGAGTTGAAAACTAATGGGTACCACTGCAGCTGAATAATGATGGTCCCATTGGAGCTGAATACTGATGGGTCTCATTAGAAATGAATACTGATGGGTCCCACTGGAGTTGAATGCTGATGGGTCCGACTGGAGCTGAATACCGATGGATCCCACTGAAGCTGTATACTGATTGATCCCATTGGAGCTGAATTCTGATGGGTACCACTGGAGCTGAATACTGATGAGTCCCATTGGAGCTGAATACGTATGGGTCCCTTTGGAACTGAATACTGATGGGTCCCTTTGGAGTTGAATACTGATTGGTTCCACTGGAAAAAAATACTGATAGGTCCCACTGGAGCTCAAGACTGATAAGTCCCTTTGAAGCTAAATAATGATGGATCCCAATGGAGCTGAATACTGATGGGTACCACTGTAGCTGAACACTGATGTGTACCAGTGGAGCTGAATACTGATGGGTATCACTGCAGTTGAATACTGAAGGCTCCCATTGGAGCTGAATACTGATGGGTCCCATTGGAACTGAATACTGATGAGTCCCACTGCAGCTGAATACTGATGGCCCCCACTGGAGCTGAATACTGATGGGACCCACAGGAGCTGAATACTGATGGGTCCCACTGGAGCTGAACACTGATGGGTCCCATTGGAGCTGAATACTGACGGGTCCCACTGGAGCTGAATACTAATGTGTACAACTGTATCTGAATACTGATGGATACCACTGGAAATTAATACTGATACTCTCTCATTACCGAGCAGAGAAAGTGCTGCTTCTCTCCCTAGCCAAACCTTAACCATTACCATTAGCTAGCAGAGCCATGCTAGTAAAGGCCTGTCCAGGGAGAGCTGGAATTGGGGAGAGGAGGGGGGAGACATGCTCGGGAACGCACACGCGTGCACAAAGACACACACACTCACACACACACACCCGCACACACCATTCTCGGCAGATGTGTCTTCACAACAACACTCTCAGTCGTAGGCAGAATAGCATGCTTATTGCTGTGCTGTTGATTAACTGAGTCCGTGCTCAATACCTATGTTAATAGCTCCTGTAAGTCGCTCTGGATAAAATCTAAAATTACTTTTTGATGCGCACACAAACGTACACACCCACAGTCTCTCAAGTGAGCAAGCAGACAGGTGTGCACACACACACACACACTCTCAAGCTGTCTCTATCTCTCCAGCAAGGTTGATCAAATCAAATCAAATGTATTTGTTACATGCTCCGAATACAACAGGTGTAGACCTTACCTTGAAACGATACTTACAAGCCCTTAACCAACAATGTAGTACAATAAATATAGTTAAGAAAATATTGACTAAATAAACAAAAGTAAAAAATTAAATAAAAAGTAACACAATAAAATAACAATAACGAGGTTATATACAGAGGGTAGTGGTACCGAGTCAATGTGCGGGGGTACTGCTTAGTCGAGGTAATTTGTACATATAGGTAGGGGGAAAGTAGAAGCTGTTAAGGAACCTTTTGGACCTAGACTTGGCGCTCCGGTACAGCTTGCCGTGCGGTAACAGAGAGAACAGTCTATGACTTGGGTGACTGGAGACTTTGACCATTTTTTTGGCCTTCCTCTGACATCGTCTAGTACATAGGTCCTGGATGGCATGAAGCTTGGTCCCAGTGATGTACTGGGCCATACGAACTACCGTCTGTAGCGCCTTACAGAGGGTTGCACCTTAAGGATGCCGATCAGTTGCCATACCAGGCGGTGACGCAACCGGTCAGGATGCTCTCGATGGTGCAGCTGTATAACTTTTGGAGGATCTGGGGACCAATGCCAAATCTTTTCAGTCTCCTGAGGGGGAATAGGCCTTGTCGTGCCCTCTTCACGACTGTCTTTGTGTGTTTGGACCATGATAGTTTGTTGGTAATGTGGACACCAAGGAAATTGAAACTCTCGACCCGCTCCACTACAGCCCCATCGATGTGAATGGGGTTGTGTTCGGCCCTGCTTTTCCTGTAGTCCACGATCAGCTCCTTTGTCTTGCTCACGTTGAGGGAGAGGTTGTTGTCTTGGCACCACACTGCCAGGTCTCTGACCTCCTCCCTATAGGCTGTCTCATCATTGTCGGTGATCAGGCCTACCACTGTTGTGTCATCAGCAAACTTAATGATGGTGTTGGCATTGTGCTTGAACAACAGTCATGAGTGAACAGGGAGTACAGAAGGGGACAAAGCACGCACCCCTGAGTGGCCCCGGTGTTGAGGATCAGCGTGGCAGATGTGTTGTTGCCTACCCTGACCACCTGGGGGTGGCCTGTCAGAAGGTCCAGGATCTAGTTGCAGAGGGAGGTGTTTAGTCCCAGGGTCCTAGCTTAGTGATGAGCTTTGTGGGCACTGTGGTGTTGAACATTGAGATGTGGTCAATGAACAGCATTCTCACATAGGTGTTCCTTTTGTCCAGGTGGGAAAGGGCAGTGTGGAGTGCGATTGAGATTGTGTCATCTATGGATCTGTTGGGGCGGTATGCGAATTGGAGTGGGTCTAGGGTTTCCGGGATGATGGTGTTGATGTGAGCCATGACCAACCTTTCAAAGCACTTAATGGCTACCGACGTGTGTGCTACAGAGCGGTAGTCATTTAGGCAGGTTACCTTCGCTTTCTTGGGCACAGAGACTATGGTGGTCTGCTTGAAACATGTAGGTATTACAGACTCGGTCAGGGAGAGGTTTAAAATGTCAGTAAAGACACTTCCCAGTTGGTCCGCGCATGCTCTTAGTACACGTCCTGGTAATCCGTCTGGCCCTGTGGTCTTATGAATGTTGACATGTTTAAAGGTCTTGCTCACATTGGCTACAGAGAGTGTGATCACACAGTCGTCCTGAACAGCTGGTGCTCTCATGCATGCAACAGTCTTGAAGGAGTTCCCACATATGCTGAGCACTTGTTGGCTGCTTTTCCTTCACTCTGCCGTCCGAATCATCCCAAACCATCTCAATTGGGTTGAGGTCGGGGATTGTGGAGGCCAGGTAATCTGATGCAGCACTCCATCACTCTCCTTCTTGGAAAGATAGCCCTTACACAGCCTGGAGGTGTGTTGGGTCATTGTCCTGTTGAAAAACAAATGACAGTCCCACTAAGCCCAAACCAGATGGGATGGCGTATCGCTGCAGAATGCTGTGGTAGCCATGCTGGTTAAGTGTACCTTGAATTCTAAATAAATTACAGTCAGTGTCACCAGCAAAGCACTCCCACAAAATAACACCTCCTCCTCCATGCTTTACGGTGGGAAATACATATGCGGAGATCATCCGTTCACCCACACCGCGTCTCACAAAGACACAGCGGTTGGAACCAAAAATCTCAAATTTGGACTCCAGACCAAAGGACACATTTCCACCGGTCTAATGTCCATTGCTCGTGTTTCTTGGCCCAAGCAGGTCTCTTCTTCTTATTGGTGTCCTTTAGTAGTGGTTTATTTGCAGCAATTCGACCATGAAGGCTTGATTCACCCAGTCCCCTCTGAACAGTTGATATTGAGATATGTCTGGTAACTCTAATGAACCTATCCTCTGCAGCAGCGGTAACTATGGGTCTCTGGGTCCCATTCCTGTTGCAGTCCTCATGAGAGCCAGTTTCATCATAGCACTTGACATTTTCCATATTGACTGGCCTTCATGTCTTAAAGTAATGATGGACTGTCATTTCTCTTTGCTTATTTGAGCTGTTCTTGCCATAATATGGTTTTGGTCTTTTACCAAATAGGGCTATCTTCTGTATACCCCCCCATACTTTGTCACAGCAAAACTGATATGCTCAAACACATTAATAAGGAAAGAAATTCCACAAATTAACTTTTAAGAATGCACAACTGTTAATTGAAATGCATTCCAGGTGACTACCTCATGAAGCTGGTTGAGAGAATGCCAAGAGTGTGCCAAGCTGTCATCAAGGCAAAGGGTGGCTATTTGAAGAATCTCAAATATAAAATATATTTTTGATTTGTTTAACACTTTTTTGGTTACTATATTATTTCATAGTTTTGATGTCTTCACTATTATTCTACAATGTAAAAAAGTGGTAAAAATAAAGAAAATCCCTTGAATGAGTAGGTGTGTCCAAACTTTTGACTGGTAGTATAGCTGTCCTGTCGAAAACCCAGCCAAATGTATATGATCTGTTTAGTCGTTCAGCCATGACTCGTTAAAACATAATATATTACCGTTTTTAATGTCCCATTTGTAGGATAGTCTCGAACAGAGATCATCCAGTTTATTCTCCAGTGATTGCACGTTTGCCAATAGAACGGATGGTAGAGGTGGGTTACCCACTCGCCGATGACTTCTCACAAGGCCCCCCGATCTCCGCCCCCTGTATTTCCGTCTTTTCTTCACGCGAATAACAGGGATTTGGGCCTGGTCTCGAGAAGCAGTATGTCCATCGCATAGGACACATTAAAGAAACAATCTTTGTTCAGTTCGAGGTGAGTAATTGCTGTTCTGACATCCAGAAGCTCTTTTCGGTCATAAGAGACGGTAGCAGCAACATTATGTACAACATAAGTTACAAACAATGCGAAAGAAACACAAAATAGCACAGTCGGGTAGGGTAAAACGGCAGCCATCCCCTCTGGCGCCATTATTCGTCATAGGGGTAAGTCAACCTGTGGGAACATGGTCTATAGTTCAGATTGGCTCATAACAGTGCAGCACTTCACAGGGTTCCTATTATTGAATTTGAAACCCATAAATCTATATCATGACAGAAGGAACAATCTAATTGGCCCATACAGAGTCTGTCCTGTAGCCCATATGGAGAAACAGAAGGGTAGGGATAGGAAGATGGTAGAGATAGATGGAGATAGAGAAAGGGATGGGGCAAGGAAGTGGGGAAGAGAGGAGTGATGGAGAGAAAGAGAGTGAGACATTACCAGGCGTATACCATTTAGATAAGTCGTTACATTAATTGGTGGAGCGCGGACTTTATGGTGGAACTGAACCAGTTACTGACTGATGTGTATTAACATGGCAGAGGCCTTAACTTCCCATCTGTCTGCTGGAGAGTCAGGGGAAACAGAGGGGTTGGAGAGAATGGATAGAGCATGGGAGAGAGAGAGAGAGAGAGAGAGAGAGAGAGAGAGAGAGAGAGAGAGAGAGAGAGAGAGAGAGAGAGAGAGAGAGAGAGAGAGAGAGAGAGAGAGAGAGAGAGAGAGAATGAGAGAATGAGAAATAGAGAGAGAGAGAGAGAGAGATAGAGAGAGAGATAGAGAGAGAGAGAGCGAGAGAGAGCGAGAGAGAGAGAGAGCGAGAGAGCGAGAGAGAGCGAGAGAGAGCGAGAGCGAGAGAGAGCGAGAGAGAGCGAGCGAACGAGCGAGAGAGAGAGAGACTCTCTTGATTAGTTTTGAATATGTGTATGATTGCATGAGGGCATAAGTGGGTTGGCGGCTCCGAAATGGCTGCTATTTTATTTTTTTCCTCTCCCAATTTCTGTTTCTGGAGGACTTCTAGATTCAGCCCCATTTACCATGTCACCACCATTTATAAGTGCTCCACCTTGAGTAAAAGACAGGTAGGCAGCGAGACCAACTAGCTCTCACAGTCTCACGTCAGGATTAGACTTTCATCCATGTTTCTCAAATGTCAAATTTCGAAGTTGTTGCAAACTTCAAATTTCAAAGTGTTTAAGGTTAAGATTTAACTCAGAATTTTTAAGGTTAGGGTTAAGTTCAGGCATTAACTCCAAAATCTAAAGGTTAGGCATTAACTCCGAATGGTTAAGGTAAGGGTTCAAGTTTTGGATAGGCAAAAAATTTAATAAAATAAAAAACGTTATATCGCTGAATTCAAACTTGCAACCTTTGGAATCGAAGGCAGATGCTTACGTCCATCCCCCATCCCCATCCACAAAACCCTAGCAAAAACAAAACTTTCCTGAAGGTAACAGCGCTCACTGTTGCCCCTAGTGGTCGATTTGCACGTCATCTCCCGACGTCCTCAGACATGGATGGACGTCAAATACTGACCTGGCTGAGAGAGACAGACTCTATTGACTCTGAGTGGGAGTCAGTGTGAAAATGGCCTGTGCTGTATCTTGCTTACCTCAGGTAGTAGTTATCTCACTGTCAGCTCCCAGGCTCTAGACAGCAGGCCCCAAACACTGAGCCCACACAGGAGGATTCGCCCGGAGCCTTCTGGTGGTACTAACACACAGAGAGAGACATTTTTTTTTACATGGGAACACATGAACGTTTTACCGTGTGCCTTTTACATTTCTTTGTTATTTTTGTATATTTTTTTGACCTTTCAACCAAGTTTATTGATAACAATACGATGTGTGAACGTCTGATTAATGCAGTTCCAAACAGACCCGATGGAGAATGTTATAATGTGGTTAACGTATTGTGTTTATATACAGGCATGATAACCCCTACCTTGACAGATGGTACACAGTGCAGGGGTCCTGTTAGTACAGTGGCTATTATATTGTGTGAATTCAATTAACACAACTGTGCCCCCGGTGATGCGTTGGGCAGACAGCACCACCGTCTGCAGTTGCTGTACCAGGCGGTGATACAGCCCGACAGGATGCTCTCAGTTGTGCTTCTTTAAAGGTTTCTGAGGGTCTTAGGGGTCAAGCCGAATTTCTTCTGCCTCCTGAGGTTGAAGAGGCACTGTTGCGCCTTCTTCACCACACTGTCTGTGTGGGTAGACCATTTCAGATTGTCAGTGATGTGTACGCCGAGGAACTTGAAGCTTTCCACCTTCTCCACTGCGTCCTGTTGATGTGGATTGGGGTGTGCTCCCTCTGCTGTTTCCTGAAGTCCATGATCAGCTCCTTTGTTTGGTTGATGTTGAGGGAGAGGTTATTATTATTATTATTATTATTATTTTTTTTTAGTCATTTAGCAGACGCTCTTATCCAGAGCGACTTACATGAGCAATTAGGGTTAAGTGCCTTGCTCAAGGGCACATCGACAGATTTTTCACCTAGTCGGCTCGGGGATTAGAACCAGCGACCTTTCGGTTACTGGCACAACGCTCTTAACCACTAAGCTACCTGCCGCCCCATTTTCCTGGCACCACTCCGCCAGGGCCCTCACCTCCTCCCTGTAGGCTGTCTCGTCATTGTTGGTAATCGGGCCTACTACTGTTGTGTCGTCTGCAAATTTGATGATTGAGTTGGAGGCGTGCTTGGCCACGCAGTCATGGGTGAACAGCAAGTACAGGAGGGGGCTGAGCACGCACCCTTGTGCGGCCCCCGTGTTGAGGATCAGCGTAGTGGAGGTCTTGTTTCCTACCTTCACCACCTGGGGGCGGCCCGTCAGGAAATCCAGTACCCAGTTGCACAAGGCAGGGTTCAGACCCAGGGCCCCAAACTTAATGATGAGCTTGGAGGATACTATGGTGCTGAAGGCTGAGCTATAGTCAATAAACACCTTCTAGTAAAAAACGAATAAAAAAACACACGTTCAACGGTTCATTTATGACATTTATCATTCCTCACACACACACACACACACGCACGCACACATACACACACACACACACACAAACACACTAGGTACACAATACCAAACTACCTAATTGTGATTCATCCTCATTGTGTAATCATGGCTCGAACTATAAACAACCATTTTAGAGAGCAAAGTAAATGCCAGATTTAATGAATGATTTAATATAATGAATAATGTGGCTGTGAAGTTGAATTTGTGTTAGAGATTAGCTAACTGTTGGAGGCTCTGCTAAGTGGCTGCATCATCTCATATGTCATTTATGAGCAACTCTTTCAAGTAAACGTATTACTCTAGTTTGTCAAATTGATCATGCTGTTACTGTACTGTAGGTCCAAAGCCTACATATGATGATGCTGCTGCTATCAGCTCTCACAGTCTCACCTCAGAATTAGACATTCATCCATGTTTCTCAAAACGTCAAATTTCCTTCAAGTAGATAAGCGTCTGCCTCTGGTGCAAAAGGTTGCATGTTCGAATCCAGCGATATAAATATGTTTTTGAGATGTTTGTTTTATGCCATTCGGAGTTAATGCCTAACCTTAAGATTTCGGAGTTAATGCCTAACTCTAACCTTAACATTTCTGAGTAAATGACTCAACTTAACCCTAAACAAAAAAAATTGTAGTTAATGCCTAACATTAACCTTAAACACTTTGAAATTTGACATTTGAGAAGCATGGATGAAAGTCTAATTCTGACGTAAGACTGTGAGAGCTTGATGTAAGTTCCGGCATTAAAACCAAATTGTTAAGGTTAGGCATTAGCACCAAATTGTTAAGGTTAGGCATTAACACCAAATTCTTAAGGTTAGGCATTAACACCAAATTCTTAAGGTTAGGCATTAACACCGAATGGTTAAGGTTAGGCATTAACACCAAATTGTTAAGGCTAGGCATTAACACCAAATTCTTAAGGTTAGTCATTAACTCCGAATGGTTAAGGTTAGGCATTAACACCGAATGGTTAAGGTAAGGGTTCAGGTTTGGGATAGGCTTAAAACAAAAATCTCAAAAATCATTTTCTGTCACTGGATTCAAACTCGCAACCTTTGGAATCAGATGCTTATGCCCATCCGTCATCCTCAACGCTCTATCAAAACAGAAACCTACCTGAAGGTGACAGCGCTCACTGTTGCCCCTAGTGGCCGGTTTCCACGTCATCTTCCAAATTCCTCAGACATGGATGGATTTCAAATACTGACTTGTAGGGTGACCTGGCTGGATACTAAACTTGGTCAAGAAACTAGTTTTGAATGTGGTGCTTTTAGGCCCACTGTTTGTAAAATATTAAGACTCAATGAATGTCATGGTACACTCTTTTCCTGGTATTCTTTCAACACTCTTAAACCACTTTTCTTTCCTGTGCACGAGTTCCGGAGTGGTGTTGTCCAGTCTTCCAGTTGAGTCTCGCCACCTAGGGGATAAATATGGGCATGACAACATTAGAGAAACTGAGCATCTGCTGTGCAATACATTTTACATTTACGTCATTTAGCAGTCACTCTTATCCAGAGCCACTTACAGTTAGTGAGTGCGTACATTTTCATACTGGCCCCCCGTGGGAAACGAACCCACAACCCTGGCGTTGCAAGCGCCATGCCCTACCAACAGAGCTACAGAGGGATGAGAGCCCTCCACTCATATGTGTTACGGGTTTTCTCTAAGTTCTGTATTGATTCATGATATATCAGTTTTACCAAAGTATGTATTAGTTTTGCATAAGTAGCGGTCTCAAACTCCCGGCTCACAAACCAGATCCACAAGCCACTTTGGTCACTTTATTCTCCTCTCTCCTCTTTCTCTGTCCCCCAGATGGTTGTCAAATGAAGTCCACTCTTGACCAAGTATAAAGAATATTATCTCTCTGTATAACATAATAATAGAGAATGTGTGCACAATATATGAGTCTGAATGCAGGGAAAGGGCTATATAGACTTTTCTGACGTGTAAAACGATATTTCAGAATTGGTTAAGATTAGGTTAAAGGGAAACATCGGGACTTTGGCGATGAGGCCCTTTATCTACTTCCCCAGAGTCAGATGAACTCATGGATACTGTGTCCAGTATGAAGGAAGTTAGAGGTCGTTTTGTGAGCCAATGTTAGCTAGTGTTAGCACAATGACTGGAGGTCTAAGGGTATCTGCTAGTAGGGTTAGGGTTAGGGTCAGTGATCAAGACAAAGGAGATGATTGTGGACTACAGGAAAAGGAAGAGAACCGAGCAGTAGTGAAGCAGGTTGAGAGCTTCAAGTTCCTTGGTGTCCACATCACCAACAAACTAACATGGTCCAAGCACACCAAGACAGTCGTGAAGAGGGCACGACAAAACCTATTCCCCCTAAGGAGACAGAAAAGATTTGGCATGGGTCCTCAGATCCTCAAAAGGTTCTATAGCTGCACCATCGAGAGCATCTTGAGTGGTTGCATCACTACCTGGTATGGCAACTGCTCGGGCCTCCGACCGCAAGGTACTCCAGAGGGTAGTGTGTACGGCCCAGTACATCCAGGACCTCTATACCAGGCGGTGTCAGAGGAAGGCAAAAACTCCAGCCACCCTAGTCATATACTGTTTTCTCTGCTACCGCACAGCAAGTGGTACCCCCCCCCCCCCTCTTTTACGCTACTGCTACTCTGTTTATTGTCTATGCATAGTCACTTTATTAACTCTATCTACATGTACATATTACCTCAATTACCTCGACTAACCGGTGCCCCTGCACATTGACTCTGTACCGGTACCCCCTGTATATAGCAACGCTACTGTTATTTTACTGCTGCTCTTTAATGTTCCGTTATCTTTATTTCGTATTATTTTATATTGTATTTTTTGTATGATTCGTTTTGGTATTCTTTCTTAAAACGGCATTGTTGGTTAAGGGCTTGTAAGTAAACATTTCACTGTAAGGTGTACACCTGTTGTATTTGGCAAATGTGACAAATACAATTTTATTTTATTTGAGTCCTGTTCTTACCTTCTGGGCAACTGTACACCCAGAGAGGCCAGACAGCCTACCAATCTAACCATGAATTGGTGTCTGAACGCAGTGCTTCCACCAGTCAACAGATGGCGATGAAGTAAATCTAATCTAATCTAAGTTTATTCATCATATGCACAGGATAGAGCGTAAACGGTGCAATGAAATGCTTACTTGAGAGCTTCCTCAACAATGCAGTATAAACGAGCAGTAAAACCAGAACAGTCACAAATACAAATACTATGTCAGCAATAAAAAAAGTATAAAAAAAGAAAACACACAACAAAGTTACCAAACAGAGTAACCAGCAAATGAGTGAGCACACAGGACACCACAGTATCCATACTCACATACGGAAAATAGTCTCCCTCTACAAACACAACTGATGGCTTTTAAACAATGGGATGTGTGATTGAAAAACCAGAAACAGGTGGTGCAATGCAGAGGAATGTCCACTGATTGGCCCACCTCAGCAATCAGCAGACACCCCAACGACCACCAATCAGGAACATACAGGACACCTGTGATTAGGGCAGAAGGAGAGGAAAAACACAAAAAGACACAGGATACCTGTATCCGTAACAATATGGTAAGAAAATAAGAAAATAATAAAAACAAGAAGGATATATTGTAAAATGTACAGATTATACCTTAAATGTACTATGTCAGTGTACTGTTATATACAAGTAGTAAAGTGACTAGTCGCACTGCGAGGTAGAATTAAGCAATAAGGCCTGAGGGGGTGTGGTATATGGCCAATATACCACGGCTAAGGGCTGTTCTTACACACGATGCAACGCGGAGTGCCTGGATACAGCCCTTAGCCATGATATATTGCCCATATACCACAAATCCCCGAAGTGCCTTATTGCTATTATAAACTGGTTACGAAAGTAATTAGAACAGTACAAATACATGTTTTGTCATACCTGTGGTATACGGTTTGATATACCACAACTTTCAGCCAATCAGCATTCAGGGCTCGAACCACCCGGTTTATAATGGTAAATATATAATAATAATAATAATAATAATAATAATAATAATAATAAAGAGAGATAATAGCATGGCTAAATAACAACATAGCTAAATAACAGCACGGCTAAATAACAGCATGGCTAAATAACAGCACGGCTAAATAACAGTACTGCTAAATAACAGCACGGCTAAATAACAGCACGGCTAAATAACAGCATGGCTAAATAACAGCATGGCTAAATAACAGTACGGCTAAATAACAGCATGGCTAAATAACAGCATGGCTAAATAACAACATAGCTAAATAACAGCACGGCTAAATAACAGCATGGCTAAATAACAGCACGGCTAAATAACAGTACTGCTAAATAACAGCACGGCTAAATAACAGCATGGCTAAATAACAGCACGGCTAAATAACAGCACGGCTAAATAACAGCATGGCTAAATAACAGCACAGCTAAATAACAGTACGGCTAAATAACAGTACTGCTAAATAACAGCATGGCTAAATAACAGTACGATACATTCAGTTCTATCAGCTGGCTTCTTCGCTGGTTCACTGGGTTGTATTCATTAGCGCCCACCTTTTTTTAAACGCAGCAAAATGCTTTGCAACGGAAAAGGAAAACAAGTGTTTCTTATTGGACAAAAAAGTATGTGGACACTCCTTCAAATTAGTGGATTCGGCTATTTCAGCCACACACGTTGCTGACAGGTGTATAAAATCGAGCACATAACCATGCAATTTTCATAGACAAACATTGGCAGTAGGATAGCCCGTACTGAAGAGCTCAGTGACTTTCAAAGTGGCACCGTCATAGGATGCCACCTCGCCATCACAATTGACAACTCCATTGTGTCCTCCTCCCAGAGTGCAAAGAACATTGGCGTGACCCTGGACAACACACTGTCTTTCTCTGCTAACATCAAAGCGGTGACCCAATCCTGCAGGTTCATGCTCTACAACATTCGCAGAGTACGACCCTACCTTACACAGAAAGCGGCACAGGTCCTAATCCAGGCACTTGTCATCTCCCGTCTGGATTACTGCAACTCACTGTTGGCTGGGCTCCCTGCCTGTGCCATTAAACCACTGCAACTTATCCAGAACGCTGCAGCCCATCTGGTGTTCAACCTTCCCAAGTTCTCTCACGTCACTCCGCTCCTCCGCACACTCCACTGGCTTCCAGTTGAAGCTCGCATCTACTACAAAACCATGGTGCTTGCCTACGGAGCTTTGAGGGGAACGGCACCTCCTTACCTTCAGGCTCTGATCCTACACCCAAACGAGGGCACTACGTTCATCCACCTCTGGCCTGCTAGCCCCCCTACCTCTACGGAAGCACAGTTCCCCGCTCAGCCCAGTCAAAGCTATTCGCTGCTCTGGCACCCCAATGGTGGAACAAGCTCCCCCACGACGCCAGGACAGCGGAGTCACTGACCACCTTCCGGAGACACTTGAAACCCTACCTCTTTAAGGAATACCTGGAATAGTATAATAGTAATCCTTCTACAACCCCCCCCTTTACTACCACTGTCTTTTGTCTAAACTAACACCTGACTTATTTCACCTGCTAGCACTGACTTGTTTAAAGAAATTTACTTATTGTGATCGAGATGTAGTTGTCCCTGATTGCACTGACTGCTCACAGCTGCTTGTTTGAAGAAGTGTACTTACTGTAATCAAGATGTGGTTGTCCCACTGGCTATCTTAAGTTGAATGCACCAATTTGTAAGTCGCTCTGGATAAGAGAGTCTGCTAAATGACTTAAATGTAAATGTAAATGTAAGTCAGTTCATTCAAGTTCTGCTCTGCTAGAGCTGCCCCGGTCAACTGTAAATGCTGTTATTGTGAAGTGGAATCGTCTAGGAGCAACAATGGCTTAGCCCCAAAGTGGTAGGCCACACAAGCTCACAGAACGGGACTGCCGAGTGCTGAAGCACGTAGCACGTAGCACGTAGCACGTAAAAATCGTCAGTTGCAAAACTCACTACCATGTTCTAAACTGCCTCTGGTAGCAACGTCAGCACAATAACTGTTTGTCGGGAGCGTTATGAAATGGGTTTACATGGCCGAGCAGCCGAATACAAGCCTAAGATCACCATGCGCAATGCCAAGCGTCATCTGGATTGGTGTAAAGCTCGCCAACATTGGACTCTGGAGTAGTGGAAACGTGTTCTCTAGAGTGATGAAACACGCTTCTCCATCTGGCAGTCCGACCGATGAATCTGTGTTTGGCGAATGCCGGGAGAACGCTACCTGCCCCAATGCATAGTGCCAACTATAACGTTTGGTGGAGGAGGAATAACGGTCTGGGGCTGTTTTTCATGGTTTGGGCTAGGCCCCTTAGTTCCAGTGAAGGGAAATCTTAACGCTACAGTATACAATGATGTTCTAGACGATTCTGTGCTTCCAACTTTGTGGCAACAGTTTGGGGAAGGCCCTTTCCTGTTTCAGCATGACAATGCCCCTGTGCACAAAGCGAGGTCCATACAGAAATGGTTGGTCGAGATGGGTGTGGAAGAACTTGACTGTCTTGCACAGAGCCCTGACCTCAACCCCATCGAACACCTTTGGGAAGAATTGGAACACCGACTGCGAGCCAGGCCTAATCGCCCAACATCAGTGCCTGACCGCACTAATGCTCTTGCGGCTGAATGGAAGCAAGTTCCCGCAGCAATATTCCAACACCTAGTGGAATGCCATCCCAGAAGAGTGGAGGCAGTTATAGCAGCAAAGGGGCGACCAACTCCTTATTAATGCCCATGATTTTGGAATGAGATGTTCGACGAGCAGGTGTCCACATACTTTTGGTCATGTAGTGTGGATCCCTTCAATTTTCTTTGTTTTCTTCCGTCTGGTGCTGATTGAATACAACCCTGCTTCTTGTTCTCTGTTTGTCACACTGTTGTGTTCTGCTGTAGTGGAACAAATGAGAGAACTAGTTTTTTTCCCACCTTTATTTAACCAGGTAAGTCAATTGACAACAAGTTCTCATTTACAATTGTGACCTGGCCAAGATAAAGCAAAGCAGTGCGATAAAAACAACAACAACACAGAGTTACATATGGGGTAAACAAAACGTACAGTCAATAACACAATAGAAAATCTATATACAGTGTGTGCAAATGTAGTAAGTTATGGAGGTAAGGCAATAAATAGGCCATAGTGCAAAATAATTACAATTTAGTATTAACACTGGAATGATAGATGTGCAGAAGATGATGTGCAAATATAAATACTGGGGTGCAAATGAGCAAAATAAATAACAATATGGGGATGAAGTAGTTGGGTGGGCTAATTACAGATGGGCTGTGTACAGGTGCAGTGATTGGTAAGCTGCTCTGACAACTGATGCTTAAAGTTAGTGAGGGAGATAAGAGTCTCCAGCTTCAGAGATTTTTGCAGTTCGTTCCAGTCATTGGCAGCAGAGAACTGGAAGGAATGGCGGCCAAAGGAGGTGTTGGCTTTGGGGATGACCAGTGAGCTATACCCGCTGGAGCGCATACTAAGGGTGGGTGTTGCTATGGTGACCAATGAGCTAAGATAAGGTGGGAATTTGCCTAGCAGTGATTTTTAGGTGACCTAGAGCCAGTGGGTTTGGCGACGAATATGTAGTGAGGGCCAGCCAAGAGAGCGTACAGGTCACAATGGTGGGTAGTATATGGGGCTTTGGTGACAAAACGGATGGCACTGTGATAGACTACATCCAATTTGCTGAGTAGAGTGTTGGAGGCTATTTTGTAAATGACATCGCCGAAGTCAAGGATCGGTAGGATAGTCAGTTTTACGAGGGCATGTTTGGCAGCATGAGTGAAGGAGGCTTTGTTGCGAAATAGGAAGCCAATTCTAGATTTAACTTTGGATTGGAGATGCTTAATGTGAGTCTGGAAGGAGAGTTTACGGTCTAACCAGGCACCTAGGTATTTGTAGTTGTCCACATGTTCTAAGTCAGACCCGCTGAGAGTAGTGATTCTAATCGGGCGGGCGGGTGCAAGCAGCATTCGATTGAAGAGCATGCATTTAGTTTTACTAGCGTTTAAGAGCAGTTGGAGGTTTGTTAACAGAGTGTCCAATGAAGGGCCAGATGTATACAAAATGGTGTCGTCTGTGTAGAGGTGGATCTGAGAGTCAGCAAGAGCGACATCATTGATATACACAGAGAATAGAGTCGGCCCGGGAATTGAACCCTGTGGCACCCCCATAGAGACTGCCAGAGGTCCAGACAATAGGCCCTCCGATTTGACAAGTTGAACTCTATCTGAGAAGTAGTTGGTGAACCAGGCGAGGCAGTCATTCGAGAAACCAAGGCTATTTAGTCTGCCAATAAGAATGCGTGTCAGAGCGGGCGTAGGTGTGGTGTAGGAATCAGATGCAGGACACAGATGCTAGTCCAAAAATACTTTAGTAAAGTCCACAAAAAGAACGGCTACAAACAAAGCCGGAGGCACGAGAAAAATAACGCACACAGCGTATAAAAGCAAAACACAGCAAACACGCACAACAAGTGCGGACTCTCTATCTAATACAAAATAGAGCACTAACTGACTGGAAGCACCAGCTGACAAGGAACAACTACACACAACCACAAGACAGAAACAACGAGAACTTAAAGGACACATAATCAAGACAAAATGAGAAACAGGTGTACCAAAACAGACCAAACCAAACAAACACAGAAACAACGAACGGTGGCAGCTAGTACTCCGGAGACGACGACCGCCGAAGCCTGCCCGAACAAGGAGAAGGAGCAGCCTCGGCCGAAACCGTGACAGTACCCCCCCCTTGATGCGCGGCTCCAGCCGTGAGCCGACCCCGGCCTCGGGGACGACCAGGAGGACGCGGAGCAGGGCGCATGGGATGACCACGATGGAACTCAGTCAGAAGGGACGGGTCTAAGATATCTCTCCTCGGCACCCAGCACCGCTCCTCCGGACCGTACCCCTCCCACTCCACGAGATATTGGAGACCCCCCATCCGACGTCTCGAATCCAGGATGGACCGAACTGTGTACGCCGGAGCCCCCTCGATGTACAGCGGGGGCGGAGGAGTCTCTGCTATCTCACAGTCCTGGAGTGGACCAGCTACCACCGGCCTGAGGAGAGACACATGGAACGAGGGGTTAATATTCTTATAATAAATAGGTAGTTGTAATCTGTAACACACCTCGTTCAACCTCCTCAGGACTTTAAAAGGCCCCACAAACCGCCGACCCAGCTTCCGGCAGGGCAGGCGGAGGGGCAGATTTCTGGTCGAGAGCCAGACTCGATCTCCCGGTGCGTACACCGGTCCCTCACTGCGGTGGAGATCGGCGCTCGCCTTGTGTCGACGGATGGCCCGCTGCAGATGTACGTGAGCAGCGTTCCACGTCTCCTCCGAGCGCCGCACCCACTCATCCACCGCAGGGGCCTCGATCTGGCTCTGATGCCAAGGTGCCAGAGCCGGTTGGTACCCTAATACACATTGGAAGGGAGTTAGTCTGGTGGAGGAGTGGCGAAGGGAGTTCTGGGCCATCTCGGCCCAGGGAACATACCTCGCCCACTCCTCCGGCCGGCCCTGGCAATACGACCTCAGAAACCTACCCACATCCTGGTTTACCCGTTCAACCTGCCCATTGCTCTCCGGGTGGTACCCCGAGGTAAGGCTCACCGAGACCCCCAAGCGCTCCATGAACGCTCTCCAGACTCGAGAGGTAAACTGGGGGCCTTGATCAGACACTATATCCTCGGGTACCCCGTAATGCCGGAAGAAGTGAGTGAATAGTGCCTCAGCGGTCTGTAGGGCAGTGGGGAGACCCGGCATGGGAAGGAGACGACAGGCCTTCGAGAACCGATCCACAACGACCAGGATGGTGGTATTCCCCTGGGAGGGGGGAAGGTCAGTAACAAAATCCACCGAGAGGTGAGACCAGGGTCGTTGTGGAACGGGCAGGGGTTGTAGCTTACCCCGGGGCAGGTGTCTGGGTGCCTTACACTGGGCACACACCGAGCAGGAGGAAACATAAACCCTCACATCCCTGGCTAACGTTGGCCACCAGTATTTAGTGCTAAGGCAGTGCACTGTCCGGCCAATACCTGGATGTCCAGAGGAGGGTGACGTGTGAGCCCAATATATAAGTCGATCCCGAACCTCGAGCGGAACGTACGTCCGACCCACAGGACACTGTGGAGGGCTAGGATCGGTACGCAACGCCCGCTCGATTTCGGAATCGACCTCCCACACCACCGGTGCCACCAGGCAAGACGGCGGTAGTATTGGCGTGGGCTCAACGGACCTCTCCTCCGTGTCATACCACCGGGACAGGGCATCTGCCTTACCGTTCTGAGACCCAGGGATGTACGTGATCTTAAAAACGAACCGTGCCAGAAACATGTTCCACCTAGCCTGGCGAGGGTTCAGTCTCCTAGCTGCCCGGATGTACTCCAGGTTTCGGTGGTCAGTCAAAATTAGGAAAGGGTGTTGAGTTCCCCTCAAGCCAATGCCTCCACACCTTTAGGGCCAGTACCACGGCTAGCAGCTCCCTGTCCCCCACGTTATAATTTCGCTCTGCCGGACTGAGCTTTTTAGAGTAAAAAGCACAGGGACGGAGTTTCGGTGGCGTGCCAGACCGTTGCGAGAGCACGGCCCCTATACCGGCTTCAGACGCGTCTACCTCGACCTGGAATGGTAGCGCGGGATCCGGATGCGCCAGCACCGGCGCCGAGGTAAACAGGTCCTTCAGTCTCCCAAAAGCCCTATCAGCCTCAGCAGACCACTGCAAGCGCACCGGACCTCCCTTTAGAAGGGACGTTATGGGAGCTGCCACCTGTCCAAAACCCCGGATAAACCTCCTGTAGTAATTCGCAAAGCCCAAGAACCGCTGCACCTCTTTAACAGTGGTTGGAGTTTGCCAATTACGCACGGCCGACACACGGTCAACCTCCATCTTCACCTCTGACGCAGACAACTGATAACCCAAAAAGGAGACTGACTCCTGGAAAAACAGACATTTCTCTGCCTTGACATATAGGTCATGCTCCAACAATCTCCTCAACACTCGGCGCACCAGGGCTACATGCTCGTCTCGGGTAGAAGAGTACACCAGAATGTCGTCAATGTACACGACCACTCCTTGCCCCTGCATATCCCGGAAGATCTCATCTACGAAGGATTGGAAGACTGAAGGAGCATTCATTAACCCGTATGGCATGACGAGATACTCGTAATGACCCGAGGTGGTACTAAATGCTGTCTTCCATTTGTCTCCCTCCCTAATACGCACCAAGTAGTATGCGCTCCTGAGGTCCAATTTTGTGAAGAACCGTGCCCCGTGTAAAGACTCCGTCATAGTCGCAATCAGAGGGAGTGGATAACTGCATTTCACAGTAATCTGATTGAGATTGCGGTAATCAATACACGGGCGCAAACCTCCATCCTTTTCCTTCACAAAAAAGAAACTTGAGGACGCAGGGGAAGTGGAGGGCCGTATGTATCCCTGTCTCAGAGACTCGGATATGTAAGTCTCCATAGCTCTCTTCTCCTCTTGAGACAAAGGATACACATGGCTCCGCGGAAGCGCAGCTCCTACCTGGAGGTCTATCGCACAATCCCCCCGTCTATGTGGTGGCAATTGCGTCGCCTTCGCCTTACTAAACACAAGTGCTAAATCCTCATACTCGGGGGGAATGTGCAATGCGGGCACTTGGTTTGGACTCTCCACCGAGGTCGCCCCTACGGAAACGCCCAGACATCGCCCTACACACTGGGCAGACCAATCAATCAATCAATTTTATTTTATATAGCCCTTCTTACATCAGCTAATATCTTGAAGTGCTGTACAGAAACCCAGCCTAAAACCCCAAACAGCTAGTAATGCAGGTGTAGAAGCACGGTGGCTAGGAAAAACTCCCTAGAAAGGCGAAAGCCTAGGAAGAAACCTAGAGAGGAACCAGGCTATGAGGGGTGGCCAGTCCTCTTCTGGCTGTGCCGGGTGGAGATTATAACAGAACCATGCCAAGATGTTCAAAAATGTTCATAAGTGACAAGCATGGTCAAATAATAATCAGGAATAAATCTCAGTTGGCTTTTCATAGCCGATCATTAAGAGTTGAAAACAGCAGGTCTGGGACAGGTAGGGGTTCCATAACCGCAGGCAGAACAGTTGAAACTGGAATAGCAGCAAGGCCAGGCGGACTGGGGACAGCAAGGAGTCACCACGGCCGGTAGTCCCGACGTATGGTCCTAGGGCTCAGGTCTCTCAGTTGGCTTTTCATAGCCGATCATTAAAGAGTTGAAAACAGCAGGTCTGGGACAGGTAGGGGTTTCGTAGCCGCAGGCAGAACAGTTGAAACTGGAATAGCAGCAAGGCCAGGCGGACTGGGGACAGCAAGGTGTCATCATGCCCGGTAGTCCTGACGTATGGTCCTAGGGCTCAGGTTCTCAGAGAGAAAGAGAGAACGAGAGAATTAGAGAGAGCATACTTAAATTCACACAGGACACTGGATAAGACAGGAGAAGTACTCCAGGTATAACCAACTAACCCCAGCCCCCCGACACATAAACTACTGCAGCATAAATACTGGAGAAAGACCACTCCTTAAGAACCCTCTGTTGCCACGAAATAGAGGGATTATGGGTAATCAACCAGGGAAGCCCCAGCACCACCGGATACGCAGAAGAGTCAATAAGATATAGCTGAATAGTCTCCTCATGACCCTCCTGCGTCCCCATCCTAAGTGGAGCTGTGACCTCCCTAATCAACCCCGATCCCAACGGACGGCTATCTAGAGCATGTACAGGAAAAGGATTGTTGACAGGAAGGAGGGGAATCCCTAACTCTACACAAAATCTCCGATCTATAAAATTCCCGGCTGCGCCTGAATCTACTAGCGCCTTATGCTGGGAACGAGGTGCAACCTGTGGGAAACAAACAGGTATGGTTAGGTGCACAACAGAGAGCTCTGGGTAAGTGGGGCGCCTACTCACCTGGAAGGACTCCCCAGTGCGGGGCCTGCCGTCTCGTCCCCTAGGAGACCCCCCCCAGCACCTAGCCGCAGTGTGTCCTCCACGGCCACAGTTGGTACAGGGGGTGGTCCCTTTCGGGCTCCTTCTCCTCTCCTCTCTAGCGCCAGCACCCCCGAGCTCCATAGGACTAGGCTCGGAGGTGCTGGAGGGTGGAATGGACGACCCCCACTCAGGACGTCCGCGGGTAGCCAGCAGGGTGTCTAGGCGAATGGCCATGTCCACCAACTGGTCAAACATAAGGGTGGTGTCCCTGCAGGCCAACTCACGACGGACGTCCTCCCGTAGGCTGCAGCGGAAGTGGTCTATGAGGGCCCGCTCATTCCACCCTGCGTCTTCCGCTAGAGTCCGGAACTCCAGTGCAAACTCCTGGGTGCTCCTCCTCCCCTGTCGGAGGTAGAATAGACGTTCTCCCGCCGCCCTCCCCTCAGGTGGATGGTCGAATACAGCCCTGAAGCGACGGGAGAACTCCGCATAGGTGATCGTCGCGGGGTCTATTCTCCTCCATTCGGCGTTGGCCCACTCCAACGCCTTGCCGGTGAGACAGGAGATGAGGGCGGAAACGCTCTCGTGTCCCGAGGGCACCGGGTGTACGGTGGCGAGGTAGAGTTCAACTTGTAGGAGGAAACCTTGACACCCGGCAGCGGTCCCATCATACGCCCTCGGGAGCGAGAGCCGAATCCCACTGGGTTCCGGAGCGTGGACAAAGGGACTGACCGGTGCTGGTGGTAATGTGGGAGGAGGCGTGGGTGCCCAACTGGTCTCCAGGCGATGCAGGGTATTCATTACTCCCTGCAGAGCATTGGTGATTTGGGCTATCCGCTCGTCCCTGTCCGTGGGACGCGCTCCTCCCAAGACTCGGTCGCTGCTGCTGCTCCTGCTGATTCCATGGGTGGTGTGTAGTTCTGTCAGAGCGGGCGTAGGTGTGGTGTAGGAATCAGATGCAGGACACAGATGCTAGTCCAAAAATACTTTAGTAAAGTCCACAAAAAGAACGGCTACAAACAAAGCCGGAGGCACGAGAAAAATAACGCACACAGCGTATAAAAGCAAAACACAGCAAACACGCACAACAAGTGCGGACTCTCTATCTAATACAAAATAGAGCACTAACTGACTGGAAGCACCAGCTGACAAGGAACAACTACACACAACCACAAGACAGAAACAACGAGAACTTAAAGGACACATAATCAAGACAAAATGAGAAAAAGGTGTACCAAAACAGACCAAACCAAACAAACACAGACACAACGAACGGTGGCAGCTAGTACTCCAGAGACGACGACCGCCGAAGCCTGCCCGAACAAGGAGAAGGAGCAGCCTCGGCCGAAACTGTGACAATGCGGTGATTGACGGAGTCGAAAGCCTTGGCCAGGTCGATGAAGACGGCTGCACAATACTGTCTTTTATCGATTGCGGTTATAATATCGTTTAGGACCTTGAGCGTGGCTAAGGTGCACCCATGAACAGCTCGGAAACCAGATTCCATAGCGGAGAAGGTACGGTGGGATTCGAAATGGTCAGTGATTTGTTTGTTAACTTGGCTTTCAAATACTTTCGAAAGGCAGGGCAGGATGGATATAGGTCTGTAACAGTTTGGATCTAGAGTGTCACCCCCTTTGAAGAGGGGGATGACCGTGGCAGCTTTCCAATCTCTGGGGATCTCAGACGATACGAAAGAGAGGTTGAACAGGCTGGTAATAGGGGTTGCGACAATTTCGGCGGCTAATTTTAGAAAGAAAGGGTCCAGATTGTCTAGCCCAGCTGATTTGTAGGCGTCCAGATTTTGATCAGCTCTTTCAGAACATCAGCTATCTGAATTTGGGTGAAGGAGAAGCGGGGGGGCATGGGCAAGTTGCAGTGGAGGGTGCAGAGCTGGTGGCCGGGGTAGGGGTAGCCAGGTTGAAAGCAAGGCCAGCCATAGCAAAATGCTTGCTGAAATTTTTTATTATCGTAGATTTATCGGTAGTGACAGTGTTTCCTAGCCTCAGTGCAGTGGGCAGCTGGGAGGAGGTGCTCTTATTCTCCATCGACTTTACAGTGTCCCAAAACTTTTTGGAGCTACAGGATGCACATTTCTGGTTGAAAAAGCTAGCCTTCGCTTTCTTAACTGATTGTCTATATTGGTTCCTGACTTCCCTAAAAAGTTGCATATCGCAGGGGGTGTTCGATGCTAATGCAGTACGCCACAGGATGTTTTTGTGCTGGTCAAGGGCAGTCTGGGGTGAACCAGGGGCTATATCTGTTCTTAGTTCTGAATTTTTTGAATGGGGCATGCTTATTTAAGATGGAGAGGAAAGCACTTTTAAAGAACAACCAGTCATCCTCTACTGATGGAATGAGGTCAATATCTATTCAGGATACCCGGGCCAGGTCAATTAGAAAGGCTTGCTCGCTGAAGTGTTTTAGGGAGCGTTTGACAGTGATGAGGGGTGGTCGTTTGACTGCGGACCCATTACGGATGCAGGCAATGAGGCAGTGATTGCTGAGATCCTGGTTGAAGGGGGCGGCAGGTAGCTTAGTGGTTAAGAGCGTTGTGCCAGTAACCGAAAGGTCGCTGGTTCTAATCCCCAAGCCGACTAGGTGAAAAATCTGTCGATGTGCCCTTGAGCAAGGCACTTAACCCTAATTGCTCCTGTATGTCGCTCTGGATAAGAGCGTCTGCTAAATGAAAAAAATAAAATAATAATAAAGACAGCGGAGGTGTATTTAGAGGGTAAATTAGTTAGGATGATATCTATGAGAGTGCCCATGTTAACGGATTTAGGGTTGTACCTGGTAGGTTCCTTGATAATTTGTGTGAGATTGAGGGCATCTAGTTTAGATTGTAGGATGGCTGGGGTGTTAAGCATATCCCAGTTTAGGTCACCAAGCAATACGAACTCTGAGGATAGATGGGGGTCAATCAATTCACATATGGTGTCCAGGGCACAGCTGGGGTCTGTAGGAAACGGCAACAGTGAGAGACTTATTTCTGGAAAGGTGGATTTTTAGAAGGAGAAGCTCAAACTGTTGGGGCACAGACCTGGATAGTATGATAGAGCTCTGCAGGCTATATCTACAGTAGATTGCAACTCCGCCCCCTTTGGCAGTTCTATCTAGACGGAAAATGTTGTAGTTGGGAATGGACATTTCTGAATCTTTGGTGGCTTTCCTAAGCCAGGATTCAGACACTGCTAGAACATCAGGGTTGGTGGAGTATGCTAATGCAGTGAATAACTTAAACTTAGGGAGGAGGCTTCTGATGTTAACATGCAAGAAACCAAGGCTTTTGCGGTTGCAGAAGTAAACAAATGATAGCGCCTGGGGAGCAGGAGTGATACTGGGGGCTACAGGGCCTGGGTTAACACCTTCATCACCAGAGGAACAGAGGAGGAATAGAATAAGGATACGGTTAAAGGCTTTAAGAACTGGTCTTCTAGTGCATTGGGTACAGAGAATAAAAGGGGCAGATTTCCGGGCGTTGTAGAATAGATTCAAGGCATTATGTACAGACAAGGATATGGAAGGATATGAGTACAGTGGAGGTAAACTTAAGTGTTGGGTAACGATGGAAGAGATAGCATCACTGGAGGCACCGATTGAGCCGGTCACCGCATGTGTGGGGGGGTGGGACAAAGGAGCTATCAAAGGCAGGTTGAGCAGACTGGGGACTCTACAGTGAAAAAGTACAGTAAGAACTAACCGAAACAGCAATAGGCAAGGCATATTGACATGGGAGAGAGGCATAAAGCAATCACAGATGTTATTCAAGAGAGCTAAGACAACAGCTGGTAATGGCGACGAAAGTTTGAGCTGAGGCTAAACAGATAAACAGGATGGGTTACCTTATAAAGGAACAGTCCAGCAGGCATCAGCTGTGTAGCTGAGTGATCATACGGTCCAGTGAACAGCAATAGGTGAGTCCGGGAGCAGTTCAGTTGCTGCTACAGCACAGGCGAGCAGGAGGCACGGCTGTTGATTGCGTGTGCTAGCGGGCCGGGGCTAGCAGATGGATCTTCGTGGTCGTCGCAACGGGAAGCCTGTTGATACCACATCAGACGATTATGTCGGTAGACCAGTCGTGATGGATCGGCGGGGCTCCGTGTCAACACTAGGAGGTCCCGTCCTGTTGAGGGAGAGGTAGATAGCCGGGAGATGGGCCTGGCTTGAGGCTAGCTCAAGGCTAACTGGGGCTTGCTTCTGGACAGCAGTGATTAGCCAGCAACAACAACAGCCATTCGGTTGCAGCTAGCAAGTTGTGATGATCCGGTGTTAAGTTTCAGTGATTCCGGCAGAAAATCCGATATGCTGTGACTCGATAGCGCGATGTGCAGACTGGCCGATAATTGTCCAGGCTAGAGCTGGATGGTAGGTAGTGCAGGCCACGGACAATGGTAATAGCAAGTAGCTACAGTTGCTAATAGCAAGTAGCTACAGTTGAAGTCAGAAGTTTACATACACCTTAGCCAAATACATTTAAACTCAGTTTGTCACAATTCCTGACATTTAATCCTAGTAAGAATTCCCTGTCTTAGGTCAGTTAGGAACACCACTTTATTTTAAGAATGTGAAATGTCAAAATAATCAAATCAAATCAAATCAAATTTTATTGGTCACATGCGCCGAATACAACAGGTGCAGACATTACAGTGAAATGCTTACTTACAGCCCTTAACCAACAGTGCATTTATTTTAAACAAAAAAAGTAAAAATAAAACAACAACAAAAAAAAAAGTGTTGAGAAAAAAAAAGAGCAGAAGTAAAATAAAGTGACAGTAGGGAGGCTATATATACAGGGGGGTACCGTTGCAGAGTCAATGTGCGGGGGCACCGGCTAGTTGAGGTAGTTGAGGTAATATGTACATGTGGGTAGAGTTAAAGTGACTATGCATAAATACTTAACAGAGTAGCAGCAGCGTAAAAAGGATGGGGTGGGGGGGCAGTGCAAATAGTCCGGGTAGCCATGATTAGCTGTTCAGGAGTCTTATGGCTTGGGGGTAGAAGCTGTTGAGAAGTCTTTTGGACCTAGACTTGGCACTCCGGTACCGCTTGCCGTGCGGGTAGCAGAAAGAACAGTCTATGACTAGGGTGGCTGGAGTCTTTGACAATTTTGAGGGCCTTCCTCTGACACCGCCTGGTATAGAGGTCCTGGATGGCAGGAAGCTTTGCCCCAGTGATGTACTGGGCCGTACGCACTACCCTCTGTAGTGCCTTGCGGTCGGAGGCCAAGCAGTTGCCATACCAGGCGGTGATGCAACCAGTCAGGATGCTCTCGATGGTGCAGCTGTAGAATTTTTTGAGGATCTGAGGACCCATGCCAAATCTTTTTAGTCTCCCTAAGGGGGAATAGGCTTTGTCGTGCCCTCTTCACGACTGTCTTGGTGTGTTTGGACCATGATAGTTCGTTGGTGATGTGGACACCAAGGAACTTGAAGCTCTCAACCTGTTCCACTACAGCCCCGTCGATGAGAATGGGGCGTGCTCAGTCCTCTTTTTTTCCCTGTAGTCCACAATCATCTCCTTTGTCTTGGTCACATTGAGGGAGAGGTTGTTGTCCTGGCACCACACGGCCAGATCTCTGACCTCCTCTCTATAGGCTGTCTCATCGTTGTCGGTGATCAGGCCTACCACTGTTGTGTCGTCGGCAAACTTAATGATGGTGTTGGAGTCGTGCCTGGCCATGCAATCATGGGTGAACAGAGAGTACAGGAGGGGACTGAGCACGCACCCCTGAGGGGCCCCCGTGTTGAGGATCAGTGTGGCAGATGTGTTGTTACCTACCCTTACCACCTGGGGGCGGCCCGTCAGGAAGTCCAGGATCCAGTTGCAGAGGGAGGTGTTTAGTCCCAGGATCCTTAGCTTAGTGATGAGCTTAGAGGGCACTATGGTGTTGAATGCTGAGCTGTAGTCAATTAATATCATTCTCACGTAGGTGTTCCTCTTGTTCAGGTGGGAAAGGGCAGTGTGGAGTGCAATAGAGATTGCATCATCTGTGGATCTGTTGGGGCGGTATGCAAATTGGAGTGGGTCTAGGGTTTTTGGGATAATGCTGTTGATGTGAGCCATGACCAGCCTTTCAAAGCACTTCATGGCTACAGACGTCAGTGCTACGGGTCGGTAGCCATTTAGGCAGGTTATCTTAGAGTCCTTGGGCACGGGGACTATGGTGGTCTGCTTGAAACATGTTGGTATTACAGACTCAGTCAGGGACATGTTGAAAATGTCAGTGAAGACACTTGCCAGTTGGTCAGCACATGCTCGGAGTACACGTCCTGGTAATCCGTCTGGCCCTGCGGCCTTGTGAATGTTGACCTGCTTAAAAGTCTTACTCACATCGGCTACGGAGAGCGTGATCACATAGTCATCCGGAACAGCTGGTGCTCTCATGCATGCTTCAGTGTTGCTTGCCTCGAAGCGAGCATAGAAGTGGTTTAGCTCGTCTGGTAGGCTTGTGTCACTGGGCAGCTCGCGGCTGTGCTTCCCTTTGTAGTCTGTAATATTTTTCAAGCCCTGCCACATCCGACGAGCGTCAGAGCCAGTGTAGTACGATTCAATCTTAGACCTGTATTGACTCTTTGCCTGTTTGATGGTTCGTCGGAGGCCATAGCGGGATTTCTTATAAGCGTCCGGGTTAGAGTCCCGTTCCTTGAAAGCGGCAGCTCTACCCTTTAGCTCAGTGCGGATGTTTCCTGTAATCCATGGCTTCTGGTTGGGGTATGTACGTACGGTCACTGTGGGGACGACATCATCGATGCACTTATTGATGAAGCCAGTGACTGATGTGGTGTACTCCTCAATGCTGTCTGAAGAATCCCGGAACATGTTCCAGTCTGTGCTAGAAAAACAGTCCTGTAGCTTAGCATCTGCGTCATCTGACCACTTTTTTATTAACCGAGTCACTGGTGCTTCCTGCTTTAGTTTTTGCTTATAAGCAGGAATCAGGAGGATAGAGTTATGGTCAGATTTGCCAAAGCGAGGGAGAGCTTTGTGTGCGTCTCTGTGTGTGGAGTAAAGGTGGTCTAGAGTTTTTTTCCCTCTGGTTGCACATTTAACATGCTGGTAGAAATTAGGTAGAACAGATTTAAGTTTCCCTGCATTAAAGTCCCCGGCCACTAGGAGCGCTGCATCTGGATGAGCGTTTTCCTGTTGATTAATGGCCTTGTACAACTCATTCAGTGCAATCTTAATGCCAGCATTGGTTTGTGGTGGTAAATAGACAGCTATGAAAAATATAGATGAAAACTCTCTTGGTAAATAGTGTGGTCTACAGCTTATCATAAGATACTCTACCTCAGGCGAGCAAAACCTCGAGACTTCCTTAGTATTTGATTTTGTGCACCAGCTGTTGTTTACAAATATACACAGACCGCCACCCCTTGTCTTACCGGAGTCAGCCGTTCTGTCCTGCCGATGTAGCGTATAGCCTGCTAGCTGAATGTTATCATTGTCGTCGTTCAGCCACGACTCGGTGAAACATAAGATATTGCAGTTTTTAATGTCCCGTTGGTAGGATAACCGTAATCTTAAGTCGTCCACTTTATTTTCAAAAGATTGAACGTTGGCTAATAGGATTGATGGAAGAGGCAGTTTACTCGCTCACCGTCGGATCCTTACAAGGCACCCCGATCTCCGTCCACGATATCTCAGTCTCTTCCTCACGCGAATGACGGGGATTTGGGCCTTGTCGGGTGTCTGTATGATATCCTTCGCGGCCGCCTCGTTGAAGAAAAATCTTCGTCCAATACGAGGTGAGTAATCGCTGTCCTGATATCCAGAAGCTCTTTTTGGTTATAAGAGACGATGGCAGAAACATTATGTACAAAATAAATTACAAATAACGCGGAAAAACACACATAATAGTACAATTGGTTAGAGGGCTGTAAAACGGCAGCCATCTTCTCTGGCGCTGTTTGTTAATAGTAGAGAGAATGATTTATTTCAGCTTTTATTTCTTTCATCACATTCCCAGTGGGTCAGAAGTTTACATACACTACATTTTTATTTGGTAGCATTGCCTTTAAATTGTTTAACTTGGGTCAAACATTTCGGGTAGCCTTCCACAAGCTTCCCACAATAAGTTGGGTGAATTTTGGCCCATTCCTCCTGACAGAGCTGGTGTAACTGAGCCAGGTTTGTAGGCCTCATTGCTCGCACGCGCTTTTTCAGTTCTGCCCACAAATGTTCTATATAATTGAGGTCAGGGCTTTGTGATGGCCATTCCAATACCTTGACTTTCTTGTCCTTAAGCCATTTTGCCACAGCTTTGGAAGTATGCTTGGGGTCATATTTCATTTGGAAGACCCATTTGCGACCAAGCTTTAACTTCCTGACTGATGTCTTGAGATGTTGCTTCAATATATCAACATAATTGTCCTTCCTCATAATGGCATCTATTTTGTGAAGTGCACCAGTCCCTCCTGCAGCAAAGCACCCCCACAGCATGATGCTGCCACCTCCGTGCTTCATGGTTGGGATGGTGTTCTTCGGCTTGCAAGCATCCCCCTTTTTCCCCCAAACATAACAATGGTCATTAAGGCCAAACAGTTATATTTTTGTTTCATCAGACCAGAGGACATTTCTCCAAAAACTACGGTCTTTGTCCCCATGTGCAGTTGCAAACCGTAGTCTGGCTTTTTTATGGCGGTTTTGGAGCAGTGGCTTCTTCCTTGCTGAGCGGCCTTTCAGGTTACGTCGATATAGGACTCGTTTTTACTGTGGATATAGATGCTTTTGTACCTGTTTCCTCCAGCATCTTCACATTTTTACATTTTTAGTCATTTAGCAGACACTCTTATCCAGAGCGACTTACAGGAGCAATTAGGGTTAAGTGCCTTGCTCAAGGGCACATCAACAGATTTTTCACCTAGTTGGCTCGGAGATTAGAACCAGCGACCTTTCGGTTACTGGCACAACGATCTTAACCACTAAGCTACCTGCCGCCCCACACAAGGTCCATTGCTGTTGTTCTGGGATTGATTTGCACTTTTCGCAGCAAAGTACGTTAATCTCTAGGAGACAGAATGCGTCTCCTTCCTGAGCGGTATGAAGGCTGCGTGGTCCCATGGTGTTTATACTTGCGTACTATTGTTTGTACAGATGAACGTGGTACCTTCAGGTGTTTGGAAATTACTCCCAAGGATGAACCAGACTTGTGGAGGTCTACAATTTCTTTTCTGAGGTCTTGGCTGATTTCTTTAGATTTTCCCATGATGTCAAGCAAAGAGGCACTGAGTTTGAAGGTAGGCCTTGAAATACATCCACAGGTACACCTCCAATTGACTCAAATGATGTCAATTAGCCTATTAGAAGCTTCTAAAGCCATGATATCATTTTCTGGAATTTTCCAAGCTGTTTAAAGGCACAGTCAACTTAGTGTATGTAAACTTCTGACCGACTGGAATTGTGATACAGTGAATTATAAGTGAAATAATCTGTCTGTAAACAATTGTTGGAAAAATTACTTGTGTCATGCACAAAGTAGATGTCCTAACCGACTTGCCAAAACTATAGTTTGTTAACAAGAAATGTATGGAGTGGTTGAAAAACAAGTTTTAATGACTCCAACCTAAGTGTATGTAAACTTCCGACTTCAACTGTAGTTAGCTGGCTAGTTTCAGCCGGATGTTGTAGATAAGAAGGTATAAAGAAATAAAAGAATCCGTTCCACATTGGGTGAGGCGGGTTGCAGAAAATTTAGTTAAAGGATGGAAAGTGAGATTGAGAAATATATACGAAAAAAAACAAAAAAACAGGCTATTTACACGAGGACACTACAGAAAACACGACTGCACTGCTACGCCATCTTGGATCAATTCAATGATATATAGAGAGGAAATTGAAAGAGAAGTATAGAAGACACTAGAATACACCCATTCTTCTTTTGCTTTTCGGTTTCTTAGATACAATGTGTTTATTGTGTTGGTTTCGTTGAGGCACAATGCAAATGCCTGGAATGGAATAATCTCCTAAGCAAAAAAACGTATCTCATTTAGTTTCCATTTGGAAAATCCTGTTTGGAGTGCGCCGCCTGCCACCTCCTCTTAGTGCTGGATGTCTTACGGCAGGAGACACCCACACACACACAGACACACACAAACACACACACACACACACACACACACACACACACACACACTTAGGGCTGTCTGACTGTCGCCCAAATAACTACAATACCGGAGAAATGTAAGAGCAGAAAATGTGGCCATGTTATTTCATTTCACAGAGATGAGATAAGCCTATCCTTATTGCTCCTTGGTTAAAGCACTAGATGAGGTATGGATGCTTGTAGGTAATGCTTGTTGAATTAGGACCATGATTATAGAGACATATAGCCTAGGCTGCATCTGAAATGGCACCCTATTCACTAAATAGTGCACTACTTTTGGCCAGGACCCATTGGGTCAAAAGAAGTGCACTACATAGGGAATAGCGTTATGTTTGGCACAGACATATTGGGCCCCTGGCACCCTCAAGTGTATCCTTGTCAGTCATTGGGTTGCTGGGGCTTGAGGTGGGGTCAGAGGACCAATCAGCTGTCAGTATTCCAGATGGCACATTAGCAGGACGATGACTATGATCATGACTTCTAATAACCCTCAGGTTCTTCCTCTCTTCTTACTCAGACTGACCATCATTTGATCTTTGAGTGTTTCTCTTCTCCTTCTCTCTGTTTCTATGACCAAACTATCATACCATCCTCTGATGTTGTGACCATCATCTGATCTTTTCTCATTTGTGTATTAAGAACACTGGACACTATACAGCCTTTTACTTTTATTCCAGAAGGATTGGCAATACATAGGTTCCTTCATGACTCTAATGCATGACGGAAGCGTAACTGGATTGTGTATTTGTTCTGGATGTCACATTGGAACAGGTTGTCTGTGAATAAACAACTTTCTCTGTATTAAACAAAGGTCTTTAGAATCCTTCTCAAAAGAACTTTAGAATCCTTCTCAAAAGAACTTTAGAATCCATCTTCATTCTTCATTCATCCTTCTTCTAAACCTTTTCCTAAACTGAGGCTTCTTTTTTGTATGATATCTACAGTGGGGAAAAAAAGTATTTAGTCAGCCACCAATTGTGCAAGTTCTCCCACTTAAAAAGATGAGAGAGGCCTGTAATTTTCATCATAGGTACACGTCAACTATGACAGACAAAATGAGAAAAAAAAATCCAGAAAATCACATTGTAGGATTTTTAATGAATTTATTGGCATATGATGGTGGAAAATAAGTATTTGGTCAATAACAAAAGTTTCTCAATACTTTGTTATATACCCTTTGTTGGCAATGACACAGGTCAAACGTTTTCTGTAAGTCTTCACAAGGTTTTCACACACTGTTGCTGGTATTTTGGCCCATTCCTCCATGCAGATCTCCTCTAGAGCAGTGATGTTTTGGGGCTGTCGCTGGGCAACACAGACTTTCAACTCCCTCCAAAGATTTTCTATGGGGTTGAGATCTGGAGACTGGCTAGGCCACTCCAGGACCTTGAAATGCTTCTTACGAAGCCACTCCTTCGTTGCCCGGGCGGTGTGTTTGGGATCATTGTCATGCTGAAAGACCCAGCCACGTTTCATCTTCAATGCCCTTGCTGATGGAAGGAGGGTTTCACTCAAAATCTCACGATACATGGCCCCATTCATTCTTTCCTTTACACGGATCAGTCGTCCTGGTCCCTTTGCAGAAAAACAGCCCCAAAGCATGATGTTTCCAACCCCATGCTTCACAGTAGGTATGGTGTTCTTTGGATGCACTCAGCATTCTTTGTCCTCCAAACATGATGAGTTGAGTTTTTACCAAAAAGTTATATTTTGGTTTCATCTGACCATATGACATTCTCCCAATCCTCTTCTGGATCATCCAAATGCACTTCAGACGGGCCTGGACATGTACTGGCTTAAGCAGGGGGACACGTCTCGCACTGCAGGATTTGAGTCCCTGGCGGCGTAGTGTGTTACTGATGGTTGGCTTTGTTACTTTGGTCCCAGCTCTCTGCAGGTCATTCACTAGGTCCCCCTGTGTTGTTCTGGGATTTTTGCTCACCGTTCTTGTGATCATTTTGACCCCACGGGGTGAGATCTTGCGTGGAGCCCCAGATCGAGGGAGATTATCAGTGGTCTTGTATGTCTTCCATTTCCTAATAATTGCTCCCACAGTTGATTTCTTCAAACCAAGCTGCTTACCTATTGCAGATTCAGTCTTCCCAGCCTGGTGCAGGTCTACAATTTTGTTTTTGGTGTCCTTTGACAGCTCTTTGGTCTTGGCTATTGTGAAGTTTGGAGTGTGACTGTTTGAGGTTGTGGACAGGTGTCTTTTATACTGATAACAAGTTCAAACAGGTGCCATTAATACAGGTAACGAGTGGAGGACAGAGGAGCCTCTTAAAGAAGAAGTTACAGGTCTGTGAGAGCCAGAAATCTTGCTTGTTTGTAGGTGACCAAATACTTATTTTCCACCATAATTTGCAAATAAATTCATAAAAAAATCCTACAATGGGATTTTCTGGATTTTTTCTCAATTTGTCTGTCATAGTTGACGTGTACCTATGATGAAAATTACAGGCCTCTCTCATCTTTTTAAGTGGGAGAACTTGCACAATTGGTGGCTGACTAAATACTTTTTTTCCCCACTGTATATATACAGTGGGGAAAAAAAAGTATTTAGTCAGCCACCAATTGTGCAAGCTCTCCCACTTAAAAAGATGAGAGAGGCCTAATTTCATCATAGGTACACGTCAACTATGACAGACAAAATAAGAAAAAAATCCAGAAAATCACATTGTAGGATTTTTATGAATTTATTTGCAAATTATGGTGGAAAATAAGTATTTGGTCAATAACAAAAGTTTCTCAATACTTTGTTATATACCCTTTGTTGGCAATGACACAGGTCAAACGTTTTCTGTAAGTCTTCACAAGGTTTTCACGCACTATTTTGGCCCATTCCTCCATGCAGATCTCCTCTAGAGCAGTGATGTTTTGGGGCTGTCGCTGGGCAACACGGACTTTCAACTCCCTCAAAGATTTTCTATGGGGTTGAGATCTGGAGACTGGCTAGGCCACTCCAGGACCTTGAAATGCTTTTTACGAAGCCACTCCTTCGTTGCCCGGGCAGTGTGTTTGGGATCATTGTCATGCTGAAAGACCCAGCCACGTTTCATCTTCAATGCCCTTGCTGATGGAAGGAGGTTTTCACTCAAAATCTCACGATACATGGCCCCATTCATTCTTTCCTTTACACGGATCAGTCGTCCTGGTCCCTTTGCAGAAAAAACAGCCCCAAAGCATGATGTTTACACCCCCATGCTTCACAGTAGGTATGGTGTTCTTTGGATGCAACTCAGCATTCTTTGTCCTCCAAACACGACGAGTTGAGTTTTTACCAAAAAGTTCTATTTTGGTTTCATCTGACCATATGACATTCTCCCAATCCTCTTCTGGATCATCCAAATGCACTCTAGCAAACTTCAGACGGGCCTGGACATGTACTGGCTTAAGCAGGGGGACACGTCTGGCACTGTAGGATTTGAGTCCCTGGCGGCGTAGTGTGTTACTGATGGTAGGCTTTGTTACTTTGGTCCCAGCTCTCTGCAGGTCATTCACTAGGTCCCCCTGTGTGGTTCTGGGATTTTTGCTCACCGTTCTTGTGATAATTTTGACCCCACGGGGTGAGATCTTGCGTGGAGCCCCAGATCGAGGGAGATTATCAGTGGACTTGTATGTCTTCCATTTCCTAATAATTGCTCCCACAGTTGATTTCTTCAAACCAAGCTGCTCACCTATTGCAGATTCAGTCTTCCCAGCCTGGTGCAGGTCTACAATTTTGTTTCTGGTGTCCTTTGACAGCTCTTTGGTCTTGGCCATAGTGGAGTTTGGAGTGTGACTGTTTGAGGTTGTGGACAGGTGTCTTTTATACTGATAACAAGTTCAAACAGGTGCTATTAATACAGGTAACGAGTGGAGGACAGAGGAGCCTCTTAAAGAAGAAGTTACAGGTCTGTGAGAGCCAGAAATCTTGCTTGTTTGTAGGTGACCAAATACTTATTTTCCACCATAATTTGCAAATAAATTCATTAAAAATCCTACAGTGTGATTTTCTGGATTTTTTTTTCTTAATTTGTCTGTCATAGTTGACGTGTACCTATGATGAAAATTACAGGCCTCTCTCATCTTTTTAAGTGGGAGAACTTGCACAATTGGTGGCTGACTAAATACTTTTTTTCCCCACTGTACACTCCTCCATTACTGTCTGGAACACTGGACTCTAGACAGCTTTTACTGGGAAAACACACACACAGAGACACACGCATGCACGCACACGCACACGCACACACACACTACCTGTCTACTTTCTGCTCCCCTGAGCATCAGAAGGCCTCCCATCTCTCTTTCGTCTCTTTATTGTGGTGGTGCTGAAGGAGAGAAGAGTCGAGACTGTAGTCGATAAATGCCTTCCAGACACCGTTGTGACAGTGCAGTAGCAGGGGTCTTGGTGTGACAGCGATCAACCAGTGGTACTAGCCCTAGCTAGCCGCTCCCAGGGATAATTGACAGACACAGGGTTAACTAACATCTGTGTGACAGCAGCGGGCGTGAGTGAGTGTGTGTTTGTGGGTGCGGGCACAAAAGGAGCAGTCGCCTGGAGGGAGATTGCCAGTTGAGTCGTGACAGATCACCGCTGAGAGCAGAGAGGTGAGAGATACGAGGAGAAGGAGAGTGTTACGGTCCGGCACTGTTGGTCCTGTTCCTGCTGGTTTTCCTTTCCCTTTTTCCCTGTGTGTGTTGTTTGTGTCTGTCTCCCCCTGCTGTGCAGCCCAGTCAGAGGATCTAGGTCAGGGGGCGTGGCCATTCTCTCACAAGATCAGTTACATCCAGCTGCAGCTCATTGTCACCAATCAACCAGCAGTTATCTACCCGGGCTGGACACCTCTCCAGCGCCAGTTCGTTCCTACACTACCTGTGATCTCGTCTGTTCCTGCTGCCTGCCTGCCTGCCATTCCCACGCCGCAACCTGCTCTGTTGTCTGATATCCTCGTCATCCAGCTCTCAGGACTACTGGCTCTCCACCCTACTCAGCTCCTACCCCGGCCTGAAGCTACTCCACCCTGAACTGCTTCTCTCTACCAAAACACGCTGAATAAACTACATCATAATTCACCCTCTTTGTCCGTGTGTCCGTCTCGGCACCTGAGTCCCCCACCCCAGCCTAATAGAACGAACTGGCCAAACATGGACTCAGCAGAGATGCCACATGAAACAACGGGTGATGGCGTACAACGCGCCCTCCATTCACAGGGAATGCTATTGGGACAACACGACCAACTCATCCGGACTCTATTGGATAACAACCAGCAGTTGTTGGATCAAGTATCTCATCTCACCTCTCAGGTAGCTAACCTGGTAACACTCACTACCCTTCCTCCCTCTGCTTCTCCTCCGCCTGTTCCTCCTACAGTGGCTCCAGGCTCGGCTTCCGCTCCTGCCCTTCGGGAACCCCCTACAACCTCACCCGAACCTTTCACCGGGGACCTGAACAAATGCCGTGGTTTCCTGCTTCAGTGCCGCTTGGTGTTCCAACAGAAGCCCCTGTCTTTCTCCACGGAATCCTCAAAGGTACATTACGCACTGGGGTTAATGAGGGGCAAAGCTTTGATTTGGGCAGAAGCGGCTTGTTCTACTCAGCAGATTGCCAGCCTGTCGTTTGACGATTTTTCCTCTCAATTGAAAGTTGTGTTTGATCACCCGGACCATGCCGGGACCGCCACAAAGAGACTATTGAAGCTACGACAGGGCACGGGTAGCGTGGCTGAATACGCCATTGATTTTTGGACCTTGGCAGCCGATTCCAAGTGGAATGACGAAGCTCTTCAGGGAGCGTTTGTTAACGGTCTAAGTGACACGATTAAGAATGAACTAGCTGTTCGTGATGAGCCTGCTAACCTTCATGTTCTCGTTTCCCTTGCTACACGAATAGACAACAGGCTACGGGAGAGGAGACAGGAGAGGGGCGGTCGGGTCCACACCGCAGGCGGGGCCCCCTCGCTTTCTGCAGCCCGAGCTACACCACCACTCGGACACCGCCCACACACCTCAGCGGATCCCTCCACGGAACTAGACGAGCCCATGCAGCTGGGCCGTGCTCATCTGTCCCCTGCCGAAAAGGAACGGCGCATGCGGGCTGGTGAGTGCATGTACTGTGGGGACCGCACTCATTTCCTGGTTAACTGTCCGGTTCGCCCAAAAGACCAAGCTCGCAGGTAAAAGTGGGCGTACTTGCGAGTGCTACACCTGACTCAATGCCCACAGCACCCCGTCTAGTTATCCCAGCTACAGTCCAGTTCAGGAATCTATCTCTCCCACTAGCTGCTCTCATCGACTCTGGTGCTGAGGATAGTTTCCTTGACGTTAACCTGGTCACTCAGGCTGAGATCCCTGTTAAGCCCCTGCCTAAGCCTATAACAGTAACCGCTATTGACGGCCATCAGTTTGCCAACATCACCCACCAAACTGTCCCCGTTTCTCTCATGCTGTCCGGCAATCACAAAGAAACCATCCAGTTTAAAGTAGTCTCCTCCTCGGCCTCCCCCCTTATCCTCGGTTTCCCTTGGCTTAGCCTTCACAACCCCCATATTGACTGGCAAAACCACAAAATACACAGTTGGAGCACTCACTGCCATTCTGTTTGCCTTGGGTCGGCTATTCCGCCCTCGGTCGGCTCCCCTGCTTCCCCTGTCAAAACCCCAGACCTCTCTTCAGTCCCTGAGGAGTACCTGGACCTGGCCGAGGTATTCAGTAAGTCCAAGGCACTTTCATTACCACCTCATAGGCCATACGATTGCGCTATTGAGTTACTGCCTGGAGCCCCTTTGCCGTCCAGTCGGCTTTTCAATCTGTCCCGTCCTGAGAGAGAAGCTATGGAAACCTACATAGGCGACTCCCTAACCTCTGGCATCATTCGTCCCTCATCTTCCGCTGTTGGTGCTGGGTTCTTTTTTGTAGAGAAGAAGGACAAAACATTACGCCCCTGCATTGACTACAGAGGACTAAATAACATCACAGTCAGAAATACATACCCCCTGCCTCTCATCAACTCAGCATTTGAACCCCTTCATGGTGCCACTGTGTTTACCAAACTCGACCTACGTAACGCTTACCACCTCGTTAGGATCAGGCAGGGAGACGAATGGAAAACTGGGTTCAATACCCCTCTCGGACACTTTGAATACCTAGTCATGCCATTCGGTCTCACTAACGCCCCAGCAGTGTTTCAGGCCATGGTTAACGATGTGTTGAGGGATTTTCTACACCGTTTTGTGTTTGTCTATTTGGATGACATTCTAATATTCTCTAAGTCACAGGATGAACACGTCTCCCACGTCCGTCTGGTTCTCCAACGCCTCATGGAAAACAAACTGTATGTGAAAGCAGAAAAATGTGAGTTCCACCGGCAGTCCGTCCCCTTTTTGGGCTTTATTATCGAGCGGGGACAAGTGTCACCAGACCCTGACAAGATCAGAGCGGTTGTGGAGTGGCCCACACCCACGTCTCGGAAGCAGCTACAACGCTTCCTGGGCTTCGCCAACTTCTACCGCCGCTTCATCAGGGGTTTCAGCCGAGTGGTTGCCCCCCTGACCAAGCTCACCTCCCCTAAGGTGCCATTCCTGTGGACGCCTGAGGCCGAGTCAGCCGTGAGTACATTGAAGGAACTGTTCACCACCTCACCTGTTCTTATTCATCCAGACACTAGTTTGCAGTTTATTGTGGAAGTGGACGCCTCTGATTCGGGGGTGGGGGCTGTCCTGTCACAACGTTCCCCCACGGACCAGAAGCTCCATCCTGTGGCCTTTTTCTCCAGGAGATTGACCCCTGCTGAGAAGAACTACGACGTGGGTAACCGGGAGTTGCTTGCTGTCAAGTTGGCGTTGGAGGAGTGGAGGCACTGGCTAGACGGAGCAGAGCAACCCTTCATAGTCTGGACAGACCACAAGAACCTGGCTTACATCCAGTCGTCCAAGAGGCTGAACTCCCGTCAGGCCAGATGGGCTCTGTTCTTCAGCAGGTTCAAGTTTATTTTAACATATCGTCCTGGCACACGTAATGTCAAGCCTGATGCTCTCTCTCGCCAGTTTACAGACAATGAAGACTCCAGCAATCCTGAATCTGTTCTGCCCGCTTCCTGTTTGGTGGCGGCTGTTCACTGGGAAATCGAGTCCCTCGTCCGATCGGCACAAGAGTTGGAACCTGGACCGGCCGATGGCCCCCGACCTTCTCTATGTTCCCGCAGCCGTGCGGCCGCAAGTGCTCAACTGGATCCACACCTCACGCTTCTCCTGCCACCCTGGTATGAACCGTACACTGTCGCTACTGAAGAGGCACTTTTGGTGGCCATCCGCCGAGGCTGACGTCCGGGAGTACGTGGCGGCCTGTTCCATCTGTGCCCAAAATAAGGCTTCCCACAGGGCTCCTTCGGGCCTGCTGCGGCCTCTCCCAGTCCCGAGTCGTCCTTGGTCTCACGTGGGCTTGGACTTCGTCACTGGACTTCCTATGTCTGAGGGTAATGACACCATACTCACCATCGTGGACAGATTCTCTAAATCTGCCCATTTTGTTGCATTACCAAAATTACCATCTGCCAGTGAGACAGCCGACCTCTTTGTCCTACATGTATTCCGTCCCCATGGAATACCTGTGGACATAGTGTCCGATAGAGGCCCACAGTTCATTTCTCGGGTATGGAAGGAGTTTTGTTCGGCTCTGGGTGCCTCTGTCAGTCTCTCATCAGGTTTCCATCCCCAGTCCAATGGCCAGACTGAGAGGACCAATCAGGACCTGGAGGCTGCTCTACGCTGTGTGACATCCCAGAACCCGTCCACCTGGGCCAAACATCTCCCGTGGGTCGAATATGCCCACAATTCCCTCACCTCATCTGCCACCGGCCTCTCACCATTTGAGGCGGCTTTGGGGTACCAACCGCCATTGTTCCCGTCTCAGGAAAGGGAGTTAGCCGTCCCGTCAGTTCAGGATAACCTTCGTCGCTGCCGCAAGGTGTGGGTGGACACCCGTGAGGCCCTTCTACGGACAGCAGAGCGTAACAAGAGGGTGGCGGACAGGCACAGGGTAGTCGCTCCCCCAGTTCCAGCCTGGTCAGCGAGTCTGGCTCTCCTCCAGCAACATTCCCCTGCGCACTGACTCCCGTAAGCTGTCGCCCCGGTATTTGGGTCCTTTCGAGATCGACTCCATCATCAACCCTTCGGCTGTTCGGTTGAAGCTTCCCCAGGCCATGAGAGTCCATCCTACATTTCACGTGTCCCAGCTGAAGCTGGTCTCCTCCAGCCCTTTGTGTCCGCCTGTGGATCCCCCTCCGCCACCGCGTGTATTGACGACCATCCAGCCTACACGGTGCGGAGACTGCTGGACGTCCGGAGGCGTGGTAGAGGGCTTCAGTACCTGGTGGACTGGGAGGGATACGGTCCCGAGGAGAGGTCCTGGATTCCCCGACGATTTATACTGGATCCGCAGCTGGTGGCTGACTTCCATAGGGACCACCCTGACAAGCCGGGTGGGTCGCCGGGTGGCGCCTCGTTGAGGGGGGTACTGTTACGGTCCGGCACTGTTGGTCCTGTTCCTGCTGGTTTTCCTTTCCCTTTTTCCCTGTGTGTGTTGTTTGTGTCTGTCTCCCCCTGCTGTGCAGCCCAGTCAGAGGATCTAGGTCAGGGGGCGTGGCCATTCTCTCACAAGATCAGTTACATCCAGCTGCAGCTCATTGTCACCAATCAACCAGCAGTTATCTACCCGGGCTGGACACCTCTCCAGCGCCAGTTCGTTCCTACACTACCTGTGATCTCGTCTGTTCCTGCTGCCTGCCTGCCTGCCATTCCCACGCCGCAACCTGCTCTGTTGTCTGATATCCTCGTCATCCAGCTCTCAGGACTACTGGCTCTCCACCCTACTCAGCTCCTACCCCGGCCTGAAGCTACTCCACCCTGAACTGCTTCTCTCTACCAAAACACGCTGAATAAACTACATCATAATTCACCCTCTTTGTCCGTGTGTCCGTCTCGGCACCTGAGTCCCCCACCCCAGCCTAATAGAGAGGTGGTGGAGAGGAGGAGAAGGAGAGGTGAGGAGGAAGAAGAACTGTTAGGTTAGTACGGTAGCTATGATAGGTGGGTTAGGGTTAGGTTGGTACGGTAGCTATGATAGGTGGGTTAGGGTTAGGTTGGTACAGTAGCTTTGATAGTTGGGTTAGGGTTAGGTTGGTACGGTAGCTATGATAGGTGGGTTAGGGTTAGGTTGGTACGGTAGGTATGATAGGTGGGTTAGGGTTAGGTTGGTACTGTAGATATGATGGATGGGTTAGGGTTAGGATGGTATGGTAGCTATGATGGATGGGTTAGGGTTAGGTTGGTACGGTAGCTATGATAGGTGGGTTAGGTTTAAATTGGTACGGTAGCTATGATAGGTGGGTTAGGGTTAGGTTGGTACGGTAGCTATGATAGGTGGGTTAGGGTTAGGTTGGTACGGTAGCTATGATAGGTGGGTTAGGGTTAGGTTGGTACGGTAGCTATGATAGGTGGGTTAGGGTTAGGTTGGTACGTAGCTATGATAGGTGGGTGAGGGTTAGGTTGGTACAGTAGCTATGATAGGTGGGTTAGGGTTAGGTTGGTACGGTAGCTATGATAGGTGGGTTAGGGTTAGGTTGGTACGGTAGCTATGATAGGTGGGTTAGTGTTAGGTTAGTACGGTAGCTATGATAGGTGGGTTAGGGTTAGGTTGGTACGGTAGCTATGATAGGTGGGTTAGGGTTAGGTTGGTATGGTAGCTATGATAGGTGGGTTAGGGTTAGGTTGGTACGGTAGCTATGATAGGTGGGTTAGGGTTAGGTTGGTACGGTAGCTATGATAGGTGGGTGAGGGTTAGGTTGGTACGGTAGCTATGATAGGTGGGTTAGGGTTAAATTGGTACGGTAGCTATGATGGGTGGGTTAGGGTTAGGTTGGTACAGTAGCTATGATAGGTGGGTTAGGGTTAGGTTGGTACGGTAGCTATGATAGGTGGGTTAGGGTTAGGTTGGTACGGTAGCTATGATAGGTGGGTTAGGGTTAGGTTGGTACGGTAGCTATGATAGGTGGGTTAGGGTTAGGTTGGTACGGTAGCTATGATAGGTGGGTTAGGGTTAGGTTGGTACGGTAGCTATGATAGGTGGGTTAGGGTTAGGTTGGTACGGTAGCTATGATAGGTGGGTTAGGGTTAGGTTGGTACGGTAGCTATGATAGGTGGGTTAGGGTTAGGTTGGTATGGTAGCTATGATAGGTGGGTTAGATTTAAATTGGTACGGTAGCTATGATAGGTGGGTTAGGGTTAGGTTGGTATGGTAGCTATGATAGGTGGGTTAGGTTTAAATTGGTACGGTAGCTATGATAGGTGGGTTAGGGTTAGGTTGGTACGGTAGCTATGATAGGTGGGTTAGGGTTAGGTTGGTACGGTAGCTATGATAGGTTGGTTAGGGTTAGGTTGGTACGGTAGCTATGATACTTTTTTTTTTCACCTTTATTTAACCAGGTAAGCCAGTTGAGAACAAGTTCTCATTTACAACTGCGACCTGTTCAAGATAAAGCAAAGCAGTGCGATTAAAAACAACAACAACACAGAGTTACATATGAAACAAACAAAAACAAAACGTACAGTCAATAACACAATAGAAAATCTACAGTTAAAGTCGGAAGTTTACATACACTTAGGTTGGAGTCATTAAAACTTGTTTTTCAACCACTCCACACATTTCTTGTTAACAAACTATAGTTCTGGCAAGTCGGTTATGACTTCTACTTTGTGCATGACACAAGTAATTTTTCCAACAATTGTTTACAGACAGATTATTTCACTTATAATTTACTGTATCACAATTCCAGTGGGTCAGAAGTTTACATACACTAAGTTGACTATGCCTTTAAACAGCTTGGAAAATTCCAGAAAATGATGTCATGGCTTTAGAAGCTTCTGATAGGCTAATTGACGTCATTCGAGTCAATTGGAGGTGTACCTGTGGATGTATTTCAAGGCCTACCTTCAAACTCATGGGAAAATCAAAAGAAATCAGCCAAGCCTCAGAAAAGAAATTGTAGACCTCCACAAGTCTGGTTCATCGTTGGGAGCAATTTCCAAACACCTGAAGGTACCACGTTCATCTGTACAAACAATAGTACGCAAGTATAAACACCATGGGACCACGCAGCCTTCATACCGCTCAGGAAGGAGACGCATTCTGTCTCCTAGAGATTAACGTACTTTGCTGCGAAAAGTGCAAATCAATCCCAGAACAACAGCAATGGACCTTGTGAAGATGCTGGAGGAAACAGGTACAAAAGTATCTATATCCACAGTAAAACGAGTCCTATATCGACATAACCTGAAAGGCCGCTCATCAAGGAAGAAGCCACTGCTCCAAAACCGCCATAAAAAAGCCAGACTACGGTTTGCAACTGCACATGGGGACAAAGATCGTACTTTTTGGAGAAATGTCCTCTGGTCTGATGAAACAAAAATAGAACTGTTCGTCCATAATGACCATCGTTATGTTTGGGGGAAAAAGGGGGATACTTGCAAGCCGAAGAACACCATCCCAACCATGAAGCACGGGGGTGGCAGCATCATGCTGTGGGGGTGCTTTGCTGCAGGAGGGACTGGTGCACTTCACAAAATAGATGGCATCATGAGGAAGGAAAATGTTGTTGATATATTGAAGCAACATCTCAAGACATCAGTCAGGAAGTTAAAGCTTGGTCGCAAATGGGTCTTCCAAATGGAATATGACCCCAAGCATACTTCCAAAGCTGTGGCAAAATGGCTTAAGGACAAGAAAGTCAAGGTATTGTTGTGGCATTCACAAAGCCCTGACCTCAATCCAATAGAACATTTGTTGGCAGAACTGAAAAAGCGCGTGCGAGCAATGAGGCCTACAAACCTGACTCAGTTACACCAGCTCTGTCAGGAGGAATGGGCCAAAATTCACCCAACTTATTGTGGGAAGCTTGTGGAAGGCTACCCGAAATGTTTGACCCAAGTTAAACAATTTAAAGGCAATGCTACCAAATACTAATTGAGTGTATGTAAACTTCTGACCCACTGGGAATGTGATGAAAGAAATAAAAGCTGAAATAAATCATTCTCTCTACTATTATTTTGACATTTCACATTCTTAAAATAAAGTGGTGATCCTAACTGACCTAAGACAGGGTAATTCTTACTAGGATTAAATGTCAGGAATTGTGAAAAACTGAGTTTAAATGTATTTGGCTAAGGTGTATGTAAACTTCTGACTTCAACTGTATATACAGTGCAAATGTAGAAAGTTAAGGAGGTATAGGCTATAGTGCAAAATAATGACAATTTAGTATTAACTCTGGAGTGATAGATGTGCAGAACAAGATGTGCAAATAGAGATACTGGGGTGCAAATGAGCAAAATAAATAACAATATGGGGATGAGGTAGTTGGGTGGGCTAATTACAGATGGGCTGTGTACAGGTGCAGTGATCGGTAAGCTGCTCTGACAACTGATGCTTAAAGTTAGTGAGGGAGATAAGTGTCTCCAGCTTCAGAGATTTTTGCAGTTCGTTCCAGACATTTGCAGCAGAGAACTGGAAGGAATGGCGGCCAAAGGAGGTGTTGGTTTTGGGGACGACCAGTGAGATATACTTTATCTTAGGGTTAGTGTTAGGTTGGTACGGTAGCTATGATAGATGGGTTAGGTTTAAATTGGTACGGTAGCTATGATAGATGGGTTAGGTTTAAATTGGTACGGTAGCTATGATAGGTGGGTTAGGGTTAGGTTGGTATGGTAGCTATGATAGGTGGGTTAGGGTTAGGTTGGTACGGTAGCTATGATAGGTGGGTTAGGGTTAGGTTGGTACGGTAGCTATGATAGGTGGGTTAGGGTTAAATTGGTATGGTAGCTATGATAGGTGGGTTAGGGTTAGGTTGGTACGGTAGCTATGATAGGTGGGTTAGGGTTAGGTTGGTACGGTAGCTATGATACTTATTTTTTTCACCTTTATTTAACCAGGTAAGCCAGTTGAGAACAAGTTCTCATTTACAACTGCGACCTGGCCAAGATAAAGCAAAGCAGTTTGATAAAAACAACAACACAGAGTTACATATGGGGTAAAGCAAAACATAAACAGAAAATCTGTATACAGTGTGTGCAAATGTAGCAAGTTATTTTTTTAAACATTTTTTATGGAGGTAAGGCAATAAATAGGCCATAGTGCAAAATAATTAAAATTAGTATTGACACTGGAATGATAGATGTGCAAGAGATATTGTGCAAATAGAGATACTGGGGTGCAAATTAGCAATATAAATATCAATATGGGGATGAGGTAGTTGGGTGGGCTAATTTCAGATGGGCTGTGTACAGGTGCAGTGATAGGTAAGGTGCTCTGACAACTGATGCTTAAAGTTAGTGAGGGAGATAAGAGTCTCCAGCTTCAGAGATTTTTGCAGTTCGTTCCAGTCTCTCTCTCTCTCTCTCTCTCTCTTTCTATCTCCCTCGCTCTCTCTCTCTCCTCTCAATCTCTCTTTTTCTCTCTCTCTCTCTCCTCTCAGTCTCTCTCTCTTTCTCTTTCTCTTTCTCTCTCTCTTTTTCTCTCTATCTCGCTCTCTAAATCTCTCTCAATCTCTCTCTATCCCTTGCTCTCTCTCTATCCCTCTCTTTCTCTCTCTCTCTCTCTCTCTCTCACTCTCTCTCTCTCTATCTCTCTCTCAATCTCTCTTTCTCTCTCTCTCTCCTCTCAAACTCTCTCTATCCCCCTCTCTCTCTCCTCTCAATCGCTCTTTCTCTCTCAATCTCTTTCTATACCACCCCCCCCCCGCCTCTGAATCTCTCTCTTTTGCTCTCTCTCTCTCTGAGTAACTTTAGCGCTGCCTCAGCAGGGAATAGTGAGACGTAAAAGCAGTGTGATTAATCTGTAGCTGTGGACAGTTTGAGCAGCTAGGCCCAAGGAGACACAGGGAACCAACACAATCTGTTTCAATGCGACACAACAACTGGCTTTCAAAACAGGAGAACAGCAGCTCCTCCCCATGAAAATAACATCAAGTGTTACCCCACGATAAATATGACAGAGTAATATGAGAGCCATAATAAACCAATCAAAGGCCTCCAATTTAATCTGTGACGCGAGCAGAATGTAAACACTCTCAATGAAGAATTGTTACTTTTTTAGTGTTTAGCTTATATCAAGACTATTATTCATTCTGAAGACACGTTATTGGGTTGCAAAATTACTTTTATCTTTTGTTCTCTTTGTGTCTGTAAAGGAATCAGGGAAGTTCGATTTGGGGCATGTTTGCTAATTGGACAAACGCGTTGGGACAGAAGCAATCAGCAGAGCTAAAGACTCGTGCTTCCCAGCCATGCCATCTCACCACACTACCATCACTACCATGCCATCTCACCACACTACCATCACCACACTACCATCTCACCACACTACCATCACTACCATGCCATCTCACCACACTACCATCACTACCATGCCATCTCACCACACTACCATCACTACCATGCCATCTCACCACACTACCATCACTACCATGCCATCTCACCACACTACCATCACTACCATGCCATCTCACCACACTACCATCACTACCATGCCATCTCACCACACTACCATCACTACCATGCCATCTCACCACACTACCATCACTACCATGCCATCTAACCACACTACCATCACTACCATGCCATCTCACCACACTACCATCACCACACTACCATCTCACCACACTACAATCTCACCACACTACCATCACACCACACTACCATCTCACCATATTACCATCTCACAACACTACCATCACTACCATGCATGATATATCTCACATATTTATTTTTTATTGATTTTGTTTTATTTTGTAAATGGTAGATGGCAGCTAAAAGCTGAATTACGTATACAAAATCACATAAATTGAAACAAATCCAAAACAATAACATTGTAACACAGTATGGAATTCAGGGACTGTAAGGATGAATGATGAATTGAAGCAGTTATGATGGCATTGAGGAGTGGAGGAACTTTAGGCATGGATGGTCACGGAGAAGGAATCCAGTTAGAGTCAGTGAGGCAGTCAGGTCCGCAGCCTCAGTAAGGACGGGCATGCAATCTTGCTCTCTGTGTGTACCCACCAGTGCCCACCGGATTGTGCAGGGCTGGCACGGAGGGGAAAGACCCATCTGTTGTAGGAGATTATGGTTTTACACACACACACACACACACACACACACACACACACACACACACACACACACACACACACACACACACACACACACACACACACACACACACACACACACACACTCACACACACATGGGATAGGATTAAGGGGAGGATAATGGATCATAGAGTGGGGGTTATGTAATAAAAATCACTAAATTATTCTACATGTGCCCGTCTGGCATGAGGTCTAATGTACCAGAGATTCTGTTCAGGACTGTGTTGTGTGATGTTCATGCGGCAGGGTTAGCTATATATATGTTTGTAATGTACAGTACATTGCATTTGGAAAGTATTCAGACCCCTTAACTTTTTCCACATTTTGTTACATTACAGCCTTATTCTAATATATTTGTTATTTTATTTATCCTCATTAATCTACACACAATACCCCATAATGACAAAGCGAAAACAGGTTTTTATAAATTTGTTCACGTTTATAAAAAATTAAAAACAGAAAAATCGTAGAGAGAGAGCTAGAGGTAGCTGTAAAAAAATAGAGTTTTGTTTGGGAACTGGTGTAGCGTGTCGTCTCCACTCTTCAGACAATGTTGAATTATGCAACAAAGTTACAGTGGGGGAAAAAAGTATTTAGTCAGCCACCAATTGTGCAAGTTCTCCCACTTAAAAAGATGAGAGAGCCGGCCTGTAATTTTCATCATAGGTACACGTCAACTATGACAGACAAAATGAGAAAAAAAATCCAGAAAATCACATTGTAGGATTTTTAATGAATTTATTGGCATATGATGGTGGAAAATAAGTATTTGGTCAATAACAAAAGTTTCTCAATACTTTGTTATATACCCTTTGTTGGCAATGACACAGGTCAAACGTTTTCTGTAAGTCTTCACAAGGTTTTCACACACTGTTGCTGGTATTTTGGCCCATTCCTCCATGCAGATCTCCTCTAGAGCAGTGATGTTTTGGGGCTGTCGCTGGGCAACACAGACTTTCAACTCCCTCCAAAGATTTTCTATGGGGTTGAGATCTGGAGACTGGCTAGGCCACTCCAGGACCTTGAAATGCTTCTTACGCCAACCCTCCTTCGTCCGGGCGGTGTGTTTGGGATCATTGTCATGCTGAAAGACCCAGCCACGTTTCATCTTCAATGCCCTTGCTGATGGAAGGAGGGTTTCACTCAAAATCTCACGATACATGGCCCCATTCATTCTTTCCTCTTCACGGATCAGTCGTCCTGGTCCCTTTGCAGAAAAACAGCCCCAAAGCATGATGTTTCCAACCCCATGCTTCACAGTAGGTATGGTGTTCTTTGGATGCACTCAGCATTCTTTGTCCTCCAAACATGATGAGTTGAGTTTTTACCAAAAAGTTATATTTTGGTTTCATCTGACCATATGACATTCTCCCAATCCTCTTCTGGATCATCCAAATGCACTTCAGACGGGCCTGGACATGTACTGGCTTAAGCAGGGGACACGTCTCGCACTGCAGGATTTGAGTCCCTGGCGGCGTAGTGTGTTACTGATGGTTGGCTTTGTTACTTTGGTCCCAGCTCTCTGCAGGTCATTCACTAGGTCCCCTGTGTTGTTCTGGGATTTTTGCTCACCGTTCTTGTGATCATTTTGACCCCACGGGGTGAGATCTTGCGTGGAGCCCCAGATCGAGGGGAGATTATCAGTGGTCTTGTATGTCTTCCATTTCCTAATAATTGCTCCCACAGTTGATTTCTTCAAACCAAGCTGCTTACCTATTGCAGATTCAGTCTTCCCAGCCTGGTGCAGGTCTACAATTTTGTTTTTGGTGTCCTTTGACAGCTCTTTGGTCTTGGCTATTGTGTAAGTTTGGAGTGTGACTGTTTGAGGTTGTGGACAGGTGTCTTTTATACTGATAACAAGTTCAAACAGGTGCCATTAATACAGGTAACGAGTGGAGGACAGAGGAGCCTCTTAAAGAAGAAGTTACAGGTCTGTGAGAGCCAGAAATCTTGCTTGTTTGTAGGTGACCAAATACTTATTTTCCACCATAATTTGCAATAAATTCAAATAAAAATCCTACAATGGGATTTTCTGGATTTTTTTTTCAATTTGTCTGTCATAGTTGACGTGTACCTATGATGAAAATTACAGGCCTCTCTCATCTTTTTAAGTGGGGAGAACTTGCACAATTGGTGGCTGACTAAATACTTTTTTTCCCCACTGTATGTCACGAACAGGATGCACGGTTACACCAGGCGATGAGTGAGCTGTTTCCAGGACGACAAGGTGCTAAAAGGCGAGAGGAAGGTTCTTATTGGCTTGGCAGAGACGACGCCCTAAAGAAGTTAAGAGGCAGGCAGCCAGTGACCTCAGGAAGTCCTAGCCCTTCACTGGACAATCTGTGTCTCCTAGTCTCTCTCTCTCTCTCTCTCTCTCTCTCTCTCTCTCTCTCTCTCTCTCTCTCTCTCTCTCTCTCTCTCTCTCTCTCTCCTACTCTCTCTCTCTCTCTCTCTCTCTCTCTCTCTCTCTCTCTCTCTCTCTCTCTCTCTCTCTCTCCCCTACTCTCTCTCTCTCTCTCTCTCTCTCTCTCTCTCTCTCTCTCTCTCTCTCTCTCTCTCTCTCTCTCCTTCCCTCTCTCTCTCGCTCTCTCTCTCTCTCTCTCTCTCTCTCTCTCTCGCTCTCTCTCCCTCTCTCTCTCTCTCTCTCTCTCTCTCTCTCTCTCTCTCTCTCTCTCTCTCTCTCTCTCTCTCTCTCTCCTTCCCTCTGTCTCTCTCTCTGCCCCCCCACCCCCCTCTCTCTGCTCTCTGTCCATCTCTGTCCCGCTTCCCTAACACTCTACCCTCCCTTCCTCACCCCCCTACAGTGTGAAGCAGATGGGAGAACAGTGAGAGAGGGTTCCCACATCCTGCCCCGGCCAACCTCGCTGCCACACACACACACACGCACACACACATACACACACAAACACGTCCCGCCTCGGCCCACTCAGACAATGCTATAGCCATGATGACTCAGCCAAGGTACAGATACGTCCTGCTGCAGCCCAGCCTCCTAAAATAGCACACTGCTACTCTGACACACACACACAGTAGGGTCTGCACGATTAATCACATTTTCATTGAAATTGCAATATTGTGCAATGTCCATATCGCAAGAGGCTGCAATATTTTACTTTTGATTTATTGCTTCCCAATCCCACACACACCAAGCCCCGCCCCCTGTCACTCAAGCAGGCCGTTCCTCATGCCCCTTATTCACTCTGCATGCATTGACCAACAACAGCATGCACTCAACAGATTTTTCCAAACCAGAACAACTCAGCTTTGCACGTTGCTTCTTAATATAAATCAACAGGTTTTCTATATTATACTATTAGTTTGTGTAACTTGCTCTCCGCAAAATGCTAGTTAGTTGGTCTTAGCAAGCTGCAAATGTGCCAAAGAAAATGGTGTTAGCCAATAATGCTAATCGCTAGCTAGCTAGCTGGTTAGCTAAATCCACTGAGAGGGCAAATCTTGCTAGCAAGATTTTGCTCCAATACAGGCCTTTCCCAGTGGTGGAGTATATCGGCATTGTTTGTGCAACAGCTTGTTCTAAACCAAAACGGAAAAGGCAAAGATTATTCTAAAATCTTTGTCTGAATCTGACTATCTATTTAAATCTAATTAAGGTCCCAAGGGAAACACTGACCAACACTTTGGTCACAACCATCTCTTCCCTTACTTTTCATTCATTGTCATGCCAAACAAAACTGCATTCCAAGTGCCCCTGTATTCCAACCGTAAAATGTGATTCAACATTCTATTTCTATGATTCCAACAGTTTACCCAAGTGTTTTGATCCATAATCGCAAGTAAAATCTCAATATTTGGTACAAAAATTGCAGCCCTAACACACACATACACACACACACACACACACACACACACACATCTTGAACAGCTAACCTTGTGGGGACACACAATTCAGTCCCATTCAAAATCCTATTCTCCCTAACCCCTAACCCTAACCATAAACCTAACCCTAACCCGTACTCTTACCCCAAACCTAACCCTAACCTTAACCCTAACCCTAACTCCTAACCCTAAAACTAACCCTAGCTCCTTTCGGTTACTGGCGTTGTGCCAGTAACCGAAAGGTCGCTGGTTCTAATCCCCGAGCCGACTAGGTGAAAAATCTGTCGATGTGCCCTTGAGCAAGGCACTTAACCCTAATTGCTCCTGTAAGTCGCTCTGGATAAGAGCGTCTGCTAAATGACCAATTATAATTATAATCCTAACCCTTAATGTAATTCTAACCCTAACAGTAATTCTATCCTTAACCCTAAACCCCCTAGAAATAGCATTTTACTGTTTTACTGTTAACCTATAAAGCGTTACATGGGCTTGCTCCTACCTATCTTTCCGAGTTGGTCCTGCCGTACATACCAATACGTACGCTACGGTCACAAGACGCAGGCCTCCTAATTGTCCCTAGAATTTCTAAGCAAACAGCGGGAGGCAGGGCTTTCTCCTATAGATCTCCATTTTTATGGAACAGTCTGCCTACCCATGTGAGAGACGCAGACTCGGTCTCAACCTTTAAGTCTTTACTGAAGACTTATCTCTTCAGTAGGTCATATGATTGAGTGTAGTCTGGCCCAGGAGTGTGAAGGTGAACGGAAAGGCTCTGGAGCAACGAACAGCCCTTGCTGTCTCTGCCAGGCCGGTTCCCCTCTCTCCACTGGGGTTCTCTGCCTCTAACCCTGTTACAGGGGCTGAGTCACTGGCTTGCTGGTGCTCTTTCATGCCGTCCCTAGGAGGGGTGCGTCACTTGAGTGGGTTGAGTTACTGACGTGATCTTCCTGTCTGGGTTGGCGCCCCCCTTGGTTTGTGCTGTGGTGGAGACCTCTGTGGGCTATACTCGGCCTTGTCTCAGGATTGTAAGTTGGTGGTTGAGGATATCCCTCTAGTGGTGCGGGGGCTGTGCTTTGGCAGAGTGGGTGGGGTTATATCCTTCCTGTTTGGCCCTGTCCGGGGGTTTCTTCGGATGGGGCCACAGTGTCTCCGGACCGCTCCTGTCTCAGCCTCCAGTATTTATGCTGCAGTAGTTTATGTGTCGGGGGGCTGGGGTTAGTTGGTTATACCTGGAGTACTTCTCCTGTCTTATCCAGTGTCCTGTGTGAATTTAAGTATGCTCTCTCTAATTCTCTCGTTCTCTCTTTCTCTCTGAGAACCTGAGCCCTAGGACCATACGTCAGGACTACCGGGCATGCTGACACCTTGCTGTCCCCAGTCCGCCTGGCCTTGCTGCTATTCCAGTTTCAACTGTTCTGCCTGCGGTTATGGAACCCCTACCTGTCCCAGACCTGCTGTTTTCAACTCTTAATGATCGGCTATGAAAAGCCAACTGAGATTTATTCCTGATTATTATTTGACCATGCTTGTCACTTATGAACATTTTTGAACATCTTGGCATGGTTCTGTTATAATCTCCACCCGGCACAGCCAGAAGAGGACTGGCCACCCCTCATAGCCTGGTTCCTCTCTAGGTTTCTTCCTAGGTTTTGGCCTTTCTAGGGAGTTTTTCCTAGCCACCGTGCTTCTACACCTGCATTACTAGCTGTTTGGGGTTTTAGGCTGGGTTTCTGTACAGCACTTCGAGATATTAGCTGATGTACGAAGGGCTATATAAAATAAAATTGATTGATTGATTGATTGATTTGACCTTGTGGGGACTAACAAAATGTCCCCAGTTAGTCACATTTTTGTTCATTTACTATTCTTCTGGGGACTTGTGGTCCCCACAAGAATAGTTAACCTCTTAAGGATCGGACCCTTCTTTTCAATTTTCACCTAAAATAACATACCCAAATCTAACTGCCTGTAGCTCAGGACCTGAAGCAAGGATATGCATATTCTTGATACCGTTTGAAAGGAAACCCTTTGCAGTTTTTGGAAATGTGAAATTAATGAGGAGAATATAACACATTAGATCTGGTAAAAGATAATACAAACCCAAAAACATTTATATTTATTAATTTTTTCCAACATCTTTGAAATGCAAGAGAAAGGCCACAATATAATATTGCAGTTTAGGCGCAATTTAGATTTTAGCCACTAGATGGCAGCAGTGTGTGTGCAAAGTTTCAGATTGATCCAGTGAAGCATTGCAATACTGGACTATTTTGTATCAAGTCTGCCCAAATGTGCCGAATGGGTCAATTGATACATTTTCAAGTACATAACTATAGAGAACATACAAAAATGATATGGTAATACAAAATGTAAGTTTACACACTCCCAGGAATGTCATACATGATGGATCATTAGATATACATTAACTTTCACACATCTAGATGGCCGGGCGTGGTGGGTGTGGAGCCAGAGACAACAGTGGTTCAAACTGTAGAACCCTGTTCCTACATTTGAATATAAAAATTGATTTTATCAAACAAAACTTTGCTACATTTTATCTCTGGGACCCTTAGGATGACAAATCAGAGCAAGATTACTGAATGTAAGTACATTATTTACCTTCAGAGGTGAATGTATCAAACCAGTGGCCGTGATACGTTTTTTGTTGTTGTGCACTCTCCTCAAACAATAGCATGGTATTTTTTCACTGTAATAGCTACTGTAATTTGGATATTGCAGTTAGATCAACAAGAATTTAAGCTTTCTGCTCATATAAGACATGTCTATGTCCTGGAAAGTTTGCTGTTACTTACAACAGTAATGCTAATCACATTAGCGCATGTTAGCTCAACCGTCCCGTATACGGGACAACGATCCCTTAAAGGTTAAACACGTCCACACACACACACACGCACGCACACACACGCACTCACAAACACAGGCACTGATGTACGCACGCAGACACGTGCACATGCACGTATGCACACACTTATACACCCCCTAAACAAACAACAGTTAGCCCTTAGTTCCTCTCCTATGGATGATTACACAGCAGTCAACATACAGTATTTGTCATTTGTCCTGCTGTACAGGTATGGTGTGGAATAACAGTGTCAATCAAAGGCTATAAGAGAATTACAATATAACAATCTGTTTTCCTCTTTTGTCTTCAACCATTTCTTTAAAGACTCAGTTGAGAACCTGGCAGTAACATTTGCCCATAGAAATAAAGTGATCACTTCACATGACTATAGCGCTCCTGCTTTTAACACAGCTGAAGTACCTGAACAGGAGATCATGAACATCTTAACTAATCTTAAAACCTCCAAGGCACAGGATGTGTATGGAAATGACTCTGCCCTCTTGAAGAAAAACTCCAGCACCCTGTGTACTCTCCAGTCCCTCATCTGGTCAATCTGTCAATTAAAGAAGCAGTTTTCCCTGATGACTGGATATCTGATGTCATAACACCAATCTTCAAGACTGGTGAGCCAACTGATGTGGCCAATTATAGGCCCATCAGCATTCTCCCAATCATATCCAAGGTGGTAGAAAACGTGGTTGCCAACCAACTAATAGCCCACCTAAAATCAGGTCACTCTCCTCTCCATCCAATACATGTACAGGAAATTATGTTCAAACTTGACAAATGTGGAGTTGTGGGAGCTTTTTTCCTGGATTTAAAGGAAGTGTTCAACACAGTGAACCACAATGTTCTGCTGTCCAAACTGTCAACCCACAACCTGTCAGCTAGCACAAACAGATGGACGGAATCCCATCTGAAAAAAACAACAACAATGCACCAAAATCAATGGCAAACCATCAACATCTGCTGACCTGCTGATTAAAATGCAGATGTATGCAGACGACACAGTCTTCTATGTCCATGCCAAGACAAAGCAACAGGCTACTCGTAAACTTACAGCAGCAATGGACAAAATAACTGACTGGTTGGAATACTCATGACTAACATTGAACGTAACAAAAACTGTCCGCATGTGTTTCTCCATCAGGAACAGTGAGACCCATCAGCCTGAGGTAACTGTTAAGGGACAGAGGATCAAGATGGTGTCACATTTTAAATGCTTAGGAATAATTATTGACTCTAAACCTGTCCTTCAAAAAGCAAATAAGAAAGTATATGTAACAGAGAGAGAGAGAGAGAGAGAGAGAGAGAGAGAGAGAGAGAGAGAGAGAGAGAGAGAGAGAGAGAGAGAGAGAGAGAGAGAGAGAGAGAGAGAGAGAGAGAGAGAGAGAGAGAGAGAGAGAGAGAGAGAGAGAGAGAGAGAGAGAGAGAGAGAGAGACAGAGACAGAGACAGAGACAGAGAGAGAGAGAGAGAGAGAGAGAGAGAGAGAGAGAGAGAGAGAGAGAGAGAGAGAGAGAGAGAGAGAGAGAGAGAGAGAGAGAGAGAGACAGAGAGAGAGAGAGAGAGACCGAGACAGAGACAGAGACAGAGAGAGAGAGAGAGAGAGAGAGAGAGAGAGAGAGAGAGAGAGAGAGAGAGAGAGAGAGAGAGAGAGAGACAGAGAGAGAGAGAGAGAGAGAGAGAGAGAGAATACATTCTTAAATCAATGTCAAATATCCAAACCAGTTTACTCACCTGCTCACCAATTTGAGCATTACAATCCAATCACACACACCACAGATACACACACACACACACATTTTATGTTTACTGTATTTATATTGTATGTGCATTCAGAAAGTATTCAGACCCCTTGACTTTTTCCACATTTTGTTACGTTACAGCCTTATTCTAAAATGGATTAAACCCATTTTCCCTCATTAATCTACACACAAACAGGTTTTTAGAAATTTTAGCAAATTTATAAAAAATTGAAAACAGAAATATCACATTTACATAAGTATTCAGACCCTTTACTCAGTACTTTGTTGAAGCACCTTTGGCAGCGATTACCCCATAATGACAAAGCAAACACAGGTTTTAATTTTTTTTTGCCAACTTATAAAAAAATAAAGGACTCTCAGACCTTGAGAAACAAGATTCTCTGGTCTGATGAAACCAAGATTGAACTCTTTGGCCTGAATGCCAAGCGCCACGTCTGGAGGAAACCTGGCACCATCTCTACGGTGAAGCATGGTGGTGGCAGCATCATGCTGTGGGATGTTTTTCAGCAGCAGGGACTGGGAGACTAGTCAGGATCGAGGGAAAGATTAACGGAGCAAAGTACAGAGAGATCCTTGATGAAAATCTGCTCCAGAGCGCTCAGGACCTCAGACTGGGGTGAAGGTTTAACTTCCAACAGGACAACGACCCTAAGCACACAGCCAAGACAACGAAGGAGTGGCTTCGGGACAAGTCTCTGAATGTCCTTGAGTGGCCCAGCCAGAGCCCGGACTTGAACCCGATCAAACATCTCTGGAGAGACCTGAAAATAACTGTGCAGCGACGCTCCCCATCCAACCTGACAGAGCTTGAAAGGATCTACAGATAAAAATGTGAGAAACTCCCCAAATACAGGTGTGCCCAAGAAGACTTGAGGCTGTAATCGCTGCCAAAGGTGCTTCAACAAAGTACTGAGTAAAGGGTCTGAATACTTATGTAAATGTGATATTTCTGTTTTCAACTTTTAATACATTTGCTAAAATTTCAAAAAACTTGTTTATGCTTTGTCATTATGGGGTATTGTGTGTAGATTGATGAGGAAAAAATACTATTTAATCCATTTTAGAATAAGGCTGTAACGTAACAAAATGTGGAAAAAGTCAAGGGGTCTGAATACTTTCTGAATGTACTGTAGGTCTGTATTCTGTCTGTACATTGTCTATTGCTGGCAGCACCTATTCATTAAGTCAAATTCTGGGTATGTGTAAATGTTCTTAGTGAATAAAGTGATTCTGATTCTGACACACACACACACACACACATACACACATACACACACACACACGCACACACACACATACACACAGAGAGAGAGCTGTGAGGAGTAGCGGCCAGTGTTAGAGTTATCCTTGCTAGTGCTGCCCAATCGATTTTGTCTTTGTTTTGGGTTGCAGAGGATAAACAGAAAAGGGAGATTGAGATAGCTTCGGGCTAGCATTGTGTGTTCATTTGTGTGTGTGTATGTGTGTGTGTGTGTGTGTGTGTGTGTGCGTGTTACTCCTGGCTAACATTGATGTGTGTTTAAAGAGAGTGTAACTGTCCTGAACCCTGAGTGAGATCGTTGACGCTATGCTAATTGTCCTGGAGAAATCAATGGCCAGGTGTTGGCCAGTTATATGGGGCTTAGGAATACAGCAGTAGGCTATACAGTACATGTCAACTATGTACTATATAATATACTGTCAGCTATGTACTGTATAATATACTGTCAGCTATGTACTGTATAATATAGTCAGCTATGTACTGTATAATATACCATCAGCTATGTACTGTATAATATACCATCAGCTATGTACTGTATAATATAGTCAGCTATGTACTGTATAATATAGTCAGCTATGTACTGTATAATATACCATCAGTTACGTACTGTATAATATACTATCAGCTATGTACTGTATAATATACTGTCAGCTATGTACTGTATAATATACTGTCAGCTATGTACTGTATAATATAGTCAGCTATGTACTGTATAATATACCATCAGCTATGTACTATATAATATACCGTCAGCTATGTACTGTATAATATACCATCAGCTATGTACTGTATAATATAGTCAGCTATGTACTGTATAATATACCATCAGTTACGTACTGTATAATATTCTGAGACCAAAATACATGTGGTATAGATTGATGGATTAGATTGATACTTTGTTGATCCCTGAAGAGAAAGTGAAATACTATTGTTCCCAAATGCTTAGGCTTTAGCTCAGCTGGCTAATGTAGTCTTGATTTGAACCGATACAAGTGTCTCATGGAGTCATGACTTGATCCTTCTGTGGAACAGCACAATTAGAGGTAGATGTTTGGCTGCTGTACTCTGATGACAAACACTACTTTGTTTGTGATCACAGAACATCTGTTCTTAGTGAATCATCCTTTCTAATCAGTAATCTGGAACCATTTGATTTTTCCATAAACACGACACACACACACACACACACACACACACACACACACACACACACACACACACACACACACACACACACACACACACACACACACACACACACACACACACACACACACACACACACACACACACACTTATTTTTTATCCTTTGCCTTGATCAGCAGAAAAGCCAATAACACTCTTTTTCCAGGGGTTCTATTCTAGAACCTCTGATTTTCAAGGGCTTTTGTCACCATGGTGTTTTTGATGTCATGACATTGTGGAGTAGAATATAGATCCTGCAGAGGGATAAAGAGATAAATAAAGCAGTGATGTGCCTGTGAAGGTGTCGTGATGTGATCGTCATGTGGTCGGTATGACTGGCTGATAGAAAAGCGTTTGGTCTCATCAAAGAGAAATGAATATCAGTGAGGTGTTTAGTCAACCACAGCCTCCGTTAATTAGAACTACTTGAATCAACATGAAGACGGTAACGTGCTGTTAGCGAGCAGGAAGAAAGCAAGTGAACTTGATACCGGAAACAGCTAGGGCAGGTGTGTGTGTGTGTGTAGATGTGTGTGTTTGTGTTTGTGTGCGTGTGCTTGTGCGTGTGCGTGTGTGTTAGAACAAATAGAATCAGCTGTCTAACAGGACCGCAGAACAGAACAGAACTATCTAACAGAACAATTCCACAGAACAATCTAACATGGTCTATGTTTCGATACCCTCCAAGCAGGAGTAAAGGTTGGTTCTCCATAGAATTTAACTGGGCCTCATTTGAGGGCTATGGACCTATGATGTATAACCATCACATAAGTCTGTAATAGTGAGGAATCTTCATATAGAGTTTGGATTATTAATTATAATTAACACACACATACACACACACACACACACACACACACACACACACACACACACACACACACACACACACACACACACACACACACACACACACACACACACACACACACACACACACACACATACAGAGGCCTCACTTGTTTCCATGGGGGTCAAACTCCTTTATGTGCCAGTTATGGCTACTTCCTGTGTGTGGCAGCGGTGTGTGTGTACGTGTGTGTTAATTATAATTAATAATCCAGCTCTATATGAAGATTCCTCACTATTACAGACTTATATGACGGTGTGTGTGGTGGGTGGCACAGGGAGGAACAGGTCACCATTGTCACGGTATCATGCTAATAAGGCAGGGGAGGGCGCACAGACTGGCCTCTCGTTCATCATCCTATACACAGTGAAGACAACACAATACACATTCTGCTCTGAGAGAGAGAGAGAGAGAGAGAGAGAGAGAGAGAGAGAGAGATAGAGAGATGGGCCTTTACACTCCATCTGCTTGGGGAGAAGAGAGGAGAGGGGGAACCTGAGGCCTGTTCTCTAATTAGGGACAGCAGACTGTGAATATCACTGTTGCTGTCTGTTCATTTCTTTCTTTCTTTTGTTATTGTAATTTTTTTACCCCCTTTTTCGCCCCAATTTCGTGATATCCAATTGCGCTCCAATTACGATCTTGTCTCATCGCTGCAACTCCCCAACGGGCTCGGGAGAGGCGAAGGTCGAGTCATGCGTCCTCTTGAACATGACCCGCCAAACCGCGCTTCCTAACACCTGCCTGCTGTCTGTTCCTTTCAATGTGACTTATCTTTACAAACACAGAAAGGCACCCACAAGTGCCCACTATCTGGCCTATTGGCTCTATTTGCCATATAGGCCCTACCCTGAATATTGTCTGCAGTCTCAGGACCCAAACTAGTTCTCACTCTAAATACATCACCATTTGTTTTTCTGTTCGTTCAATTTGATGTGAGTTGTCTTAACACACACGCACATGCACCAAATAATTTGACCTGCCCTTAACATGGCCTGTGTTCATGTGACTAGTTCTCGCTCCAAAATATCAGCTCTTGTTTTTCTGTCCATTCAATTTAACATGAGTTCTCTTAGCAGACACGTGAAAGCACCCAGAGCCCTATCTGGCCTTAATACGGCTGTATTGATTGTTGGGGCTGACACCAGTTCTCACACCACAGGTTAACACTATCTCTCAAAACATTTAAAACACCAATAAACCATCTCACTGAGTGACAAGTTCAAGTCAGCACTATAGTATACCTTTCCATGTTCCCTCCTCTCTCGCTGACTCTCTCGCTGACTCTCTCTCTCTCTCTCTCTCTCTCTCTCTCTCTCTCTCTCTCTCTCTCACTCTCTCTCCCCCTCTCTCTCTCTCTCTCTCTCGCTCCCCTCCCTCCCTCCCTCTTCCCTCTCTCCCTCACTCTTTGTCTACATGAGGTTTTGTAAAGATTGTTGAACTGCTCGATCAACCCATGCTAATTAAAATGACACACACACA